>NC_053028.1:156466178-156711764 GCF_003073215.2 Triticum urartu
GTGTTTTCCGCCTTCACCTTACCCTACGCTTGAATCTCGGGACGAGATTCTTGTTTAGTGGGGGTGAGCTGTCACAGCCCCAGTTCAGCCCTTGCTTGACTTTGCTTGCATCCATGCATCATGTCTATATTTGTTTGAAAGTTGAAATGGGGATGGCAGAAACCCCCAGCACCACTTAATCCAACTAGGGTTACTAAAATATTTTTCAATGATCCTGAAATGCTCTTCAAAAATGTTCATCATCTTTGTCTTGGTCTAAATCCTCTGACAAAAATGGTGCAATACTTTCTAGGTCATCCAAAGGTCACTGGATTAAATCATATGTTATTTGAATTTGGGCATTTAAATGCTAGTAAATATTTTAAATGCCCAAGTAATCCTAAACTGAAATGTTCCATGTTGGATATATTCTAAACAGTGGGCATGTTCAGTTTGGTGATTTTTGAAAGGGTCTAAGTATTTTTAATAAAGCCCTAAAGACTACAGAAAAATAGAAAACAAATTAAAAGAGAAAGAGGGAGAACCTACCTGGTGGGCCAACCGGCCCACCACTATAGCAGCCCACCCGGGCAAAGCCAGCCCAGCCCACCTCCACCTCCCTGTCGTCTTCCACCTCTTGCCAGTGGGCAGGAGGGCGTGTGCCCGCGGCACGCACGCGTGCGCCCGAGCCACCTCCTGCCTGGCTGCCTGCGTCCCCGACGCCCTGGACGCCTCCATGCGTCGCCATGCACCCTCCCTCGACCGTCTGCACCTCCTCCCTCCACGCAGCTCTCTCCCCTCCCCTCTCTCTCACCCACCGAGCGGAGCTCGTCGCCATCACCGCCGTTTTCGTAGCCACCGCTGTCCTCGCGCCCCCTCTCCCTCTCTGGAAGCTCCGCCATGACCTTCTCGTCATCTTCGCCAAGCCAAACGATGCCAAAGCGCCCTGCAGCGCCGCCATCGTCGTTGTCTTCTCCCTCTGCCCCGAGCGCCGCCCCGTCCGATTCGTCGCTGTCCGGGCTTCCGCGACCTCACCGACGACGCCATCGAGTTCACTGTGAGCTCCTGCTCCTCCCCCCTTGCTCACCCCCTCCTTACCCATTCGCTAGTCACCATCACCGCGAACCTGAGCTCCGGCCGCCGCCATGGCCGGTGAGCTTCGTGCTCCCGAGCTCCTCCAGTTGTGCTCGTTGCCTCCGCGTGCTCTTGGTGATCCCAGAAACCCATAAAGACCATCGGCCGCGCCCGCCGTGCCCCGTAACGCCTAAACAATGGATGCCCAAACTCCGGCGGCCGCAAGCGAGCTCGCCGCCGTCGACTCCGGCCACCCCGGCTCACCCCGTCTGCTCCATCAGCTGCGCGCGAGCAACAGCTCTTCGTAGAGCCTCCCCACGACAAAAACCATCGCCTGTGGGCGATTTCTGAAGCTCTCCACCGTCTCTGGCCTCACCGGCGACGAACCGCGGGTCAACTCTAGTGGGGTTGACCCTGTTTGACTGGGGTTTGACTCCCCTGAGTCAGTGACATGTGGGGCCAGCCCCTGACTAACCCTAGATTATGTTTTTTTAGTTAGCACTAATTAACACTGTTAATTAGTTAGGACGCTGACATGCGGGTCCCACTGGTCAGGTTTGACCTGACCAGCCACAGTTGACCTGATGACGTCACTCTTACGTCATGCTGATGCTGTAAAACATTTTCTGAAATTTAAATAAATCTTAAATGATTTATTATTTTCAGAAAATGCCTAAAGCTTCTAAAAATCATAGAAATTCAACCATAACTCCAAATGAAATAAATTATATATGAAAAATTATCAGAAAAATTCAAGGAATCTGTTTATGGCATTTTCATGCATGTTAGAAAAACTTATGGATGCTGTTTAGGCCAATTCACATAAATGGAATTTAAACTCTCACATATGGAGTTTGAATTTGAACCTAGGGTTCAAACCAACTCCATTTAACATGTTGCTAGTTGCATTAGCTCAAAACACAACATATTGACATGTCATGATCATGCATCATATTGTGCATTGCATTGATTGTGTTCTTTCTCTGTTGCCGGTGGTTGTCCCCTCTCGATAGACATTGTACCGACGTTGTGATCGTTGACACCGATGAAGAACTATATTATCTTCAGAAGTGCCAGGCAAGCAAAACCCCCTTGTTCATTCCGATACAAACCACTCTCTCGCTCCTGCTCTCTTTTACTGCATTAGGACAACAACGATTCAACTGTTACATGTTGCGGTAGTTGAACCCCTTTCCTGTGCATGACCTGTCATTGCCACAGTAAATAGATGAAACCCACTAGCATGAGTAGGAGTTGTTTGAGCCCTGATGTGCCTACTCATTCATGCTTGTTTATCATGCCTGCTACTGCTTAGAGTTGAGTCAGGTCTGATTCATCGGGATGAATCGGAGGTGTGTAAACATGTCCTACTGTTGAGAGCTAAGTGAGTGAACATGATTTGGTAAAGGTAGCGGTGAGAGGCCATGTAGGAGTACATGGTGGGTTGTCTCATTGAAGCCGTCCTTAGGATGTAAGTTCTATGTTTGTGATCCATGAAACAGTTACTACCACGCATTGGGCCCAAAACCAATGGACCCTCTCGGCTTCTTGATCACCCTTGTCCTCTGTCCAGGAGTTGCAACTAGTTTCTGGTGCTTATAGGATATGTGTTGGCGGCCGTGCGTAGCGCTGACCCTAGGGGTGGGCTATGATGCGGTAGATACACCGTGGCACGGTGTACCGGGCGCCCGTTTGGTGTCTCGGGAACCCTGCTCACATCGTTCGGGGCCGTATGTGGAAACCTTGGCTGGACTCCCTGCGGATGGAACCTGGATAGGCGATAAACCTGGACTAGAGGCTTGAGTGTTTAGGTAGGCCGTGGCCGACACCCTCGTTGGGCTTCCGCTTGAAGGTTGCCGAGTACATGTCATGTAAACGGCGATAAGTGGTGAGAGCGTGTGTGAAGAAGTACACCCCTGCAGGGTTAACATCATCTATTCGAATAGCCGTGTCCGCGGTAATGGACTTCTGGGTTGCCTATAACAGTTCATAGACAAGTGAAAGTGGATACTCTAAAACTCGCAAGATAAGTGTGAGTGCTATGGATGGCCTTCTCGTAGGGAGACGGGAGCGGATCCATAGTGGTGTATTGAATGGTGAATATGTGGACTCGTGTGCGCCACCTCAAAAGAGTTGCTTGCAGTCGTAGTTCAGGTTAGCCACTGAGTCAAAGCTGGCTTGCTGCAGTTAAACTCCACCACCCCCTTTATTGATACCGATGCATATGTAGATAGTTCTGATGTAAGTCTTGCTGGGTACATTTGTACTCACGTTTGCCTATTTTATGTTTTGCAGAGAGATGTCAGTCTCGCTAGTAGTTCCGTGTGGACTTCGACGTTTAGCTTGATACCTCAGCTACGATCTTGTGCCCTCGGCAGGATCTGGTAGATAGTCAGGCTTCTCAGCCTTTTCCATTTGTAGATGTCTGTACTCAGACATGTTAAGCTTCTACATGTGTTTTGACTTGTATGCTCTGAATGTTGGGCATGAGACCCATGCTTGTAATATCTCGCTCCTCGGAGCCTAATGAATAAATACTTGAGTTGTAGAGTTATGTTGTGATGCCATGTTGTATTTACACATATCGAGCATATTGTGTGTATGATTGAAATGCTTGATATGTGTGGGATCCGACAATCTAGTTGTTTATCTTTGGCAGCCTCTCTTATGGGGAAATGTAGTCTTGTGCTTCCATGAACATAGTAGTCCGCTACAGCCTGGTTCACCGGAGTCCTG
The DNA here is from genome assembly GCF_003073215.2 of Triticum urartu. Taxonomy (NCBI): domain Eukaryota; kingdom Viridiplantae; phylum Streptophyta; class Magnoliopsida; order Poales; family Poaceae; genus Triticum; species Triticum urartu. The sequence goes on from NC_053028.1 coordinate 156,469,968, forward strand.
CTAGCCCAGCACTACTGCTCATGACACTTGACTGGCCGGCATGTGTTTCACTTCGTTCTTGTGTCTGTCCCTTCGGGGAAATGTCATGCGGTGACCTCCGGAGTCCTGTCAGCCCAGTGCTACAGCCTGGATTCACACGCTGCTGACCGACATGTTCCAAGTTGATTCATGTATGCCTGTCCCCATGGGTTAGTGCCGCTTTGGGTTCACGACTAGCCATGTCGGCCCGGGTTCTCTGTCATATGGATGCTAGCGACACTATCATATACGTGAGCCAAAAGGCGCAAACTGTCCCGGGCCATGGTAAGGCGACACCTGTGGGAATACCGTGCGTGAGGCCACAAAGTGATATGAGGTGTTACCGGCTAGATCGATGTGACTTGGAATCGGGGTCCTGACAAGGTCATAGCAACTCATCATACAACAGCAAGAGCAGTCTGCAATTCATCATATACCAGCAGCAGCTCATAGCAATTCATCATATAGCAGCAGCAGGAGCAGCTCATAGCAATTCATCATATAGCAGCAGCAGGAGCAGCTCATAGCAAGTCATCATATAGCAGCAGCAGGAGCAACTTGTAGCAACTCATCATATAGCAGCAGCAGGAGCAGCTTGTAGCAACTCATCATATAGCAGCAGCAGCTCATAGAAATTCATCATATAGCAGCAGCAGCAGCTCATAGCAACTCATCATATAGCAGCAGTAGCTCATAGCAATTCATCATATAGCAGCAGCAGGAGCAGCTCATAGCAATGCATCATATAGCAGCAGCAAAAGCAGCTCATAGCAATTCATCGTATAGTGGAAAGGGGAGAGGAGATGCAAGCTGGCAGGGCAATGAATGCTTGCGTGTTTGTTTTTACTTGAGGGTCAGGTGTGACATGGGCGCCAGCAGTTGCATTTTGAGTGTAATATAGGCAGACAACAGAGTCATTTCACTATTCCCCTTCCCTTCAATTTTTAGTGAGGTTCTACCCGAAACACCCCCCTCCAAAGCGAAATTAGTTAAGCCCAAGCCCATAACTCAAAAATGACTTCTTTACATGTTTTATGGCTTATTTTGACAATATGCCCTGAAAAGGCAGAATCAAACTGGCCCTTAACCTGCAATTCAATTGTGCATGCAATGATGAATCACTCCTGCCTGCTATCTGTACATTTAGGCATCATCATAGATGGCATAACCTAATACATGTGCATTCCATTGTAGAATCCGGAAATATGCAATGTTTATGTTAGTTCATATGTTGCACATGATGTTTAATGCCCCTTAAATCTGGCCAGTCAAGAGATGGTCTTTAAGCCTCCTTCTTTGCTTCTTTTCTTGATATGTAAGATTTGCTCACACATCTGTTCAATTGCTTGTTTGCATCAGCCAGCCATACTAGGACTGCTTGCTTTGATTACTTGCTGTTCTTGACATAACACTCTAACCGAGCTTGTCAACGATTTAAACACTAAGGGCTGCTGTAGTGGGGCCTTTTCTAACTCATAGGTGACATAAAGGTTTGGTTGTACACTACAGTAGGCTCTCCAAGAGTACCTGGAGATCCAGTTCGAAGGTATGCCTAGTTTTCACATAGTGCAGACATAGTAAATGCTCATATCATTGTGTGCAAGTGCAAGAGATGCGGCATGTTTCATTATGTGGTGTTGTTTTGTTATAATCTCATTCTTTTGTGTTCACAGACTGGAAAGTATGCATATTTATCTTCCAAGGAGACGAGTAACTAGTTTGTGTCACCTTGCAGAGGGGGTGCAATGAAGATAAGATTGAGGATTTCCAAGTACAAGATGTTAGGAAGGAGCCTTGCAAGAGAAGTAGGAGCTGCGCTGAGCCTCTTCAACCTGCTAAGGTAAGTCACTGTATGCAACTCAACATTTCAATTCCTTGTTTGTTTCAGGCATAGTTAATTTTCTCTTTTCAATTGCTTTATTTGTCCTCAGTTAATGAGATGCCCAAATAATCATGCCTGATGTTTGGTACTTGTATCACTATTAGTTGACATAATTAAAGGCCTTACCATTTAATTACTCTGCCGAAGTGTGCCTGAAGCTTTGAAGTCTATTAACCAACTATTATTGCATGAGGCTCACAATCTAGTTTATACTACGCTAATGATTGCATAGTTTTGCCTGCTGTAGTATGTTTGTATGAAACCCTCTATTGTTCATTATGCTCCCTAAGACTTTAATTGAGGCACAGAATGGCCAACTGCTTGCTTACTTATATGCAACGTGCTGTCTAAATTTGTAACTTGTCTGTGTTTTCGATTGGGCCCCAACATCATGCTCCTCTGGTGAGCTAAGAGGGATTTCTGTATGCAGGCTGCACATACTATCTTTTTTATAATTTTTAAAATATCACCTGCTTATGCTTCATGACGTGTAACTTTTTTTTGAAAGTGACGTGTAACATTATTGTTAGTCCTGTTTTGCCATGTAGTACAAAATAGTGTCTTGTTCGCTTCACTGTTGTAATTATAGTTTTGCCCTAGTCATGTGTACTTACAGAAACATTTCAGGATGAAGTGACATCAACACAAAGATCTGCGAGCAGTGTGGCATGGCCGTTACCGAATGATTATGGATTGGAATTGGAATGTGCTGATGTTCTCGAGCATCAACTAGAGGTGGCAAGACAATGTGTACATGATTGTCAACGTATAATCAACAAGTTGAGACTGGACATGCAGGTATTAGATGCAGGAGTCAAAAAATGAAACAAGGCACTGAGGTAACCATGAAGGAATTGGAGATTTTGCAGACTGAAATTTGTGCTATCTGAATCCGGCCAATCTTATTTTCTGAAGAGATTATAGTTCAATTGGAGTTAAGTTGATGCGCGTCCATGATGTATGAGCTGTATTTTCCCAGTGTATGTAATTTGCTGTTTGTGTATGCTTTATTATCACCTGTGCCGAACCATGCCCAGTGGGTATAATCGGCTGTAATTTCTTTATTGTATAGTGTAGGATTATTCTACCTTTCTATGCCTTGATATCTTTGTTGTAATAGTGTAGGCTTTTTAGAGGTGATAGTATTGAGTAGGATAATTCTTTGAATATGCTATATCGTTCAAACGGGGGCCAATTCGCCCGACCATGGCCCTTCACGGGCCGTCAGATCCATGGGCCTTCTACGTCTCATAGGATCCATGGGCCGCCGGCTCATTTATGGGTCTTGTACGGGCCTTTAATGGGCCGTAGATGGGCCTTTAATGGAAATCGTACGTTTTATGGGCTGACCATAACGGGCCGTTAATAGGCCGTATTTGGTGATGCTATGAAAATGGCCCAACAGACTAACGGTCCGCAAACGGGCCGACCGTAACGACGGGCTGAATTTGGCCCACAAAGAGAAAATGACAGTAACGGGCCGTAAGTAACCGAATGCTGCAAATGATCCCAAGAATAAATGGGCCCTCAGAAAGCTAAAAGTTAACTTAGGCTGGAAACGGCCCAATGGAATAACTGGCTGTTAATGGGTGTAAAGTAATACACCGTTCATTATGGGCCAGTTTCAACACGGGCCGCTAATGGGCCAAGAGTTACAAAGGGCCTCATATGGGCCGAAAGACGTCATGGGCTATACATGGGCCAGAAGTGAAAATGGGCTGGAATCATATTGGACGGCCCAGATGACGCTAATGGTCCTAATTCGGATAGGGCGTAACGGGCCTTGGATTAGCAGGCTGTAAATGGGCTATATGCGAATGGGCTGTTAACAGGCTTTCCATGGGCCGGCCCGCCAGCTTTTGACCAAGTCAAATGGGCCGGCTTTTTCACAGGAATGGGCCACTGTTGGGCCGTGCCACGTGTCGACATATCATAGGCGCCTTCTGTCCAGTGAGTGGATGGCATCTGTCCCAACGATGAGCCGACACGTGTTTCCTCTAGCCAATGACGATTTTACACGTGGAAAATCCCCATTGGTCGGGGCTGTTAACGGGTTATCGGATCCAAAACCCGACCCGATAGCTTAACGGCGTTCCGTTACGGTGGATGCCACGTGTCGGTCACCCTTGACGAAAGCACTTCTGTGACGCGCGATTTATCGTCATGGAAGTGGACACTTCCGTGATGATAATTTTGGTAATGTCATGGAACACTTCTATGACAGCACAGGTATGACTATCTTGATTCTATCATAAATTTTTCATGGATGTACATGCATGACAAAAAAGCGACCTACTCTGACAAACACGTATCATCACGGAAGTGTATTTTTTTTGTAGTGGGGGGTGTACCAAAACGTTCTTCTTCTCTTGGTTCTTCTTCATGGTCATCGGCTGATGCAGCCGGAATATCTTCAACCGTTTTGGCTTCAGATTCAGGAATGTTCACAGTAGGAGAGGCTTCAGGAAAGACTTCGCGTGAAATGGATTGGCGCTCTTCTCCTTTTGGAACACTTGACAATGTGACCTGTGGCCTTGGTCCTTTGCGAAGCCTGCGAAATGTTGGCGACGCCTGTGGAGATGGAGTTGGTTGGGCCTCAAAGTCTTCACTGTCAATCACCGGAGTTGTTGGGGATATTACTACTGGGCGTAAACCGGCCAGAAGTAGCCGAATTAACTTTATGAAGATTAGAAGCCCATGAAGACGTAAGAATGATGGTGCTTTATGAAGGCCCAAGGCCCAAAGGCGAGTTAAGGCCTGTAGATGTAAACCGACCTTATTATGTAACTTGCATTATAAGATAGGAAGTATAGAGACCGAACTGGACATGTTTATGATCCGGCTTCGGGACTTTGTAAACCGGCGGGCGTCAACCTATGTATATAAAGGGACGACCCGGCAGCGGTTTAGGGACAATACACAACAATTCGAGAGCCAGTCAAAGCGGATTCGCTCCCTGGTCATCGAAACCCTAGCAATACCAATCACAACTAGACGTAGGCTATTACCTTCATCGAAGGGGCTGAACTAGTATAAACTCCCCATGTCCCCTTGTCCGGTTTAACCCCTTTAAGCTAACCCATTGCGATGGCTCCATGACTAAGTCCTTTCACGAGGACATCTGCCGTGACAAACCCATGATAGTTGGCGCCCACCATGGGGCTATCACACGATGGTTTCGAGTTCTTAAAGGGAAGCTTTGATGGACTCAAGGGATACGCTGTGGGCCGGATGACGAAGAGTCATCGTGGCAAGCTCTACATCGACAACGCAGGATGGGGCCCCGAGGCCGATTCAATCGAATACGGGTACCGGGTCCCCTTTGGTGGGATTCACGTCTTCATCGGCAAGATTGGCGAATCAGGCCCTGAGCCGGACACCTGCACCGACATCATCGAGATGGCTCAGTGTGCAAGCCCTTCCCCGGTTCAGCCCATGGCAAAGCATGTTTTCGTAGGTGTCATCCATGGAACAAAATATGAGGACGGACCGGCATCCGATGGAGAAACCGTAGTCCGCTCCGATGACGAATCTTCTGGAGAAACCGAATCGCTTTATCAGTTGCAGGATGGCTGGATTAGTGGAGGCTCCGAGGGCAATAGTATTCCAGACTCCCCTGATCTACCAAACCAGGCCGCTATCTTCATTCCCGGTACATAGTCAGCGCCCCACTCATCAACCGCCACAGCAATGCTCTCCGGTTCAGCAACAGCCACGCCGGAGGGGGCAGGGAGCTCTGCGCCACCTCTGTCTCAAGTTCTGTCTGACTTGTTCGACGCTTTGGCAACATTGATGGCCGCAGAGGTGGACGCAGCAGCCCGAGATCAGCACAACGCGGATATCGCAAAGGTGAAAGATCAGATAACTCAGGCTAAAGTGGACCTGGCAGCAGAGAACGCTAGGATGGCTACAAAATAGGCCGAGTTGGAAGCTCAGGCCTACCGGCTTAGGCTGGATCAGAATGCTTCAGAGGAAGTCATGAGAAGAAGATACCGATCGCATCTCCCGCCGAGTTATGAGCCAAGAAATCTCTTCAATATGCCAGGAGCAGGAACTAGTAACCAGCCAATATTAAACCGGACGGAGGCGCCAGGGACAGGAGCGCCGGTTCAGCAGCGCGCGATAGACCTGCCCCGTCAGAACAACATTGTGCCATAGTATGTTCCAACACCCCCCCGGGCATTACTCCAACCCGTTGGACAACATTGTGGCCGCCGCTTCACGGTTGGCAGCCCTCCCAACCGACGGCGAATCACCAGTTGCGGTTGAGGCACGGCGGGCAAGAGATCTCCTTCAAACAGCTCTAAACCAGTAGGAGGCATATTCGCATAGTCATGAGAGTATTCATTTCACCCCCTGTCCAAGACAGAGCTACAGCAGGCATGTTGAGGATGAACCGGCCGTGTCAAGCAGTGCACGTCGCCGTAACTCGCCGCAAGGGCACAACCCGGCAGGTGGAGGTGCTAATGCGCAGGATGTGGTGGATCATGGTCGCGCACCTCGAGAGGCCGAGTTAGCAGCTCTGCACGGAGCCCGTCAACCCATGTCGGTTCACCCTACCGCTTCAGTAGAGCTAGGTGTGGTATTCAGTTCCTTAGGGGTGCCGTGTCTCACCCGCTTTGTGTAATGTGCGACTGCCCAAGGATTTCAAAGGACCTCGTGAGGTACCCAATTACACTGCCGATCTGCAGCCAGAGGCATGGGTTGAAAGTTACGAGATGGCAATGGAGATGTTAGATGTGGATGAAGCAGTATGTGCTAAATATTTCACCATAATGTTGGAAGGAACAGCTCGTAGTTGGCTGAAGAGCTTACCAACTAACTCTGTCAGATCATGGGCCGAATTGAAGCACCGGTTTATCCAGAACTTCAAAGATACTTGTAAGCAGACCATGGCAATTGTGGATCTGGCCGCTTGTGTCCAAGAGGATGGGGAGTCCACGACCCATTGGGTAAAGCGGGTCTCAGCTATTTTGCATTCATCGGATCGTATCAATGCAGATACCGCAGTGCTAACGTTGGAGGGCAATTGCCGTTTTCTGCCGCTCAAACAGAATTTAGGAAGGCTCAAACGTCACTGCAATGATATGTCAACGCTTATGGCTGCTTTGGTTAAATACGCTGATTCAGATAATACCAAAGACCCTGACTCAGAGGAGGACAAACCGGGGAAAGGGAAAAAGAATGGCAACACCAAGGGTCAGCAGCATAATCCGGCAGGCCATGGGAACAATGGCAAGCGCAAGGATGACAACAGTTTAGAGTTTGTGGCTAACACCAATGCTCAGGAGAATGGTCAGCGCCGTAACGGCAAGAAGCTCCAGAGGGGCGGAGGTTCAGGCCCCAATTTGGAGCGCCTGTTAAATCAACCCTGTCCAAAAGCATGGATCAAAGGAGAAGCCAACATGGCATCTTTGGAAGGATTGTTATATCATGCGAGATTTCAAGAACTCCAATATGTTTCAGTACGATAATGGCCCGCCCGGCGGTTCAGGAGGTGGTTTCCACGGGCCGGGTTACGTAGGCGGCAGCTCCGGTTCAGGATTTCAGGGCAATCAAACCGGACATAGCAATCATGGGAACCAAGGAAACCAGGGAGGTTACAACCATCAGGGGAACCAGTAGCAGCAGCAGCAGTCGGGTTATCAGAGCAATCCTAGGCAGTTAAATAGTGGGCAATATCATGTCTTCACCACTAGCTTGTGTAAGCGTGATCAGAAGCTTCACAAGAGGGCAGTAAACTCTGTTGAACCGGTGGTGCCTCAGTATTTGCGCTGGTCTAAGCAACGCATTTTATGGAGTAGAGAGGATCACCCGCCCCGGGTTGACAATCCGGGTCATCTGGCCTTAGTGGTGGCCCCTCAAGTTGGGGGATATAAGTTCACTAAGGTACTCATGGATGGGGGAAGTAGTATCAACATTCTATATTATGATACCTTCCGTCATATGGGGTTGACAGATAAGAATCTTAAACCGTCAAACACCGTTTTTCATGGTGTGGTGCCTGGTGAGTCTGCATATCCAGTGGGCAAGATAGCCTTAGAGGTAGCTTTTGGCGATGATCATGATTCAAGATTAGAAACATTGACTTTTGAGGTGGTAAAAATCAAAAGTCCGTATCACTCTTTGTTTGGGCGACCGGCTTATGCTAAGTTCATGGCAAGACCGTGTTATGTTTATCTACAGCTTAAAATGCCAGGTCATAAGGGGACCATCACAGTACACGAGAGCAGGAAGATCGCTTTGGAATGTGAGGAAGGTGATGCGGCTTATGCTGAGTTGGTTTGTGCCACGGAGGAGCTGAAGTTTTATAAAGACCAAGTTGATCCGGCAGATATGACTTCTTTGAAAAAGCCAACTATGGAACACGATCCGGTGTTGAAATTTAAATCGGCCACAGATACTAAGATCGTTGATTTTGTTCCTGGTGATTCATCCAAGCAGTTCAGCATCAGCGCTAACCTGGATCCCAAATAGGAAATCGCACTCATCGAGTTCATCCGTGAGAACCGGGACATCTTTGAATGGAAACCTTCTGACATGCCAGGTGTACCGAGGGAACTTGCTGAGCACACACTTAACATTGATCCTAAGTTTAAACCAGTCCGGCAGTTTCTCCGCCGCTTCAATGAAGAAAGGCGCAAGGCTACTGGTGAAAAGGTAGCTCGGTTGTTGGCCGCAGGGTTTATCGTGGAGGTCTTCCACCCGGAGTGGTTGGCTAATCCAGTGCTAGTTCTTAAGAAAAACGGCACTTGGCGTATGTGTGTAGATTACACAGACTTGAACAAGGCTTTCCCTGCAGATCCCTTTGCCCTCCCTCGTATTGATCAGATTATTGATGCTACGGCGGGTTGTGACCGTTTGTGTTTTCTGGACGCTTATTCTGGCTATCATCAGATCAAAATGGCAGTTAAGTACCAGGAGAAGACGGCTTTAGTAACTCCCTATGGAGCCTTCTACTATGTCTCCATGACTTTTGGGCTCAAGAGTGCCCAGGCGACTTATCAACGTTGTGTTCATAATTGTCTTCATAAGCAGATTGGGCGCAATGTTCATGCATATGTAGATGATATTGTGATAAAGTCCAAGAAGGAGGAAACATTGATAGATGATTTGAGAGAAACATTTGACAACCTGCGGGTTTACAAGATGATGCTCAATCCGGACAAGTGTGTCTTTGGTGTCGCGGCAGGCAAACTCTTGGGTTTTCTAGTGTCAAACAGAGGCATTGAGGCTAATCCAGAAAAAATCTCAGCAATTACATCTTTGGCTAAACCGGCGTGTATCAATGACGTTCAACATTTGGTCGGCCGGATTGCAGCTTTGAGCCGGTTTATCAGTCGTCTTGGGAAGAAGGCTATCCCTCTATATCAGATGCTCAAGAAAACAGATGATTTTGTCTGGAGTGAGGCGGCTGATAAAGCATTTGAGGATCTGAAGAGGCAGTTAGCTGAACCACCTGTGCTTGCAGCCCCGATCGATAAAGAGCCGTTATTGCTGTATGTGGCTGCTAATGCCCGAGCTGTTAGCGTGGCTATTGTGGTGGAGCGCAAGGAAGCTGGAAAGCAATATCCGGTTCAACGACCGGTTTATTATATTAGTGAGGTTCTCATTGAATCAAAGTAGAGGTATCCACATTGGCAGAAGCTGGTGTATGGAGTGTTTGTGGCAAGCCGGAAGCTTAAACATTATTTTCAGGGTTGTCCTATCACAGTGGTCAGTTCAGCCCCCCTGGGAGATGTCATTCAAAACAGAGAAGCAACTGGCCGGATTGCCAAGTGGGCTACTGAGCTTGGACCTCACGGGTTCAAATACATACCTCGCACAGCGATTAAATCCCAAGCACTCGTGGACTTCATCAATGATTGGACGGAGTTGCAGGCACCAGAGGAAAACCAGATAACACGTATCGGACTATTCACTTTGATGGATCGAGACAGTTGGAGAGCTCGGGGGCTGGAGTCATACTAACTTCCCCATGAGGTGACAAGTTTTGTTATGTCCTTTGTTTAATGTTCCCTTGTACTAACAATGCAGCTGAGTGTGAGGCCTTACTCCACGGTCTTCGGATGGCTAAGGAGATAAACTTAAGCCGGGTTAAGTGCTTTGGGGATTCAGATCTGATGGCTCAACAGGTGTCTGGCACTTGGGATTCTAAAGACCCACTCATGGCTGCATATCGATGAGAGGTGGACACAGTGGCTGGTCACTTCAAGGGTTATCAGGTGGACCACATAGACCGGCGAAATAATGAAGCGGCGGACGCTTTAAGCCGCCTTGGTTCTCAGCATAAACCGGTCCCACCAAATGTCTTCCTTGATATATTGCATAATCCGTCGGTCAAGATACCAACAGAGGAGGAGTTGGCTATTCCTAACCCGGAGGCTCAATTGGTGGCAGCTTTGCATGTCATACCGGATTGGACAATCCGATACCTGGCTTACATGAACCGGGGCGAGTTACCGGAGGATGAAACCTTGGCCCGACAGGTAATCCGGCGTTCCAAGTCAATGACCATAATCAACGGGGAGTTACATCGTTACAGCGTCACACGGGCAATTCAGCGTTGTGTAACTCCTTAGGAGGGTTGTGAGATTTTGCGAGAAATCCATGAAGGGGATTGTGGTCATCACACCAGTTCAAAGTCTTTGGTGGCTAAAGATTTTCGCCACGGTTTCTATTGGTTAACAGCTCATGCTGATGCTGGGGATTTAGTTAAATGATGTGACGGTAGTCAAAAATTTGCACGCCATGCACATATTCCGGCTCAGGAGTTGAGGATGATTCCAATAACATGGCCTTTTGCGACTTGGGGGTTTGATATGGTTGGACCCTTTAAGCGCTCCAAGGACAAAAAGACCCACTTGTTAGTGGCAGTTGACAAATTCACCAAATGGGTAGAAGCAGAGCCAGTCAGTAAGTGTGATGCGGCCACGGCGGTTTAGTTCAAGGTGATATTCTGGTTTGGTATTCCACACAGTATTATAACTTATAATGGTACTAATCTGTCAACGGGAAATATGGAGGAATTTTGCCAACGTGAGCACATCCGGCTTGATATAGCATCATTGGCTCACCCCAATCTAATGGTCAAGCGGAGAGGGCAAATCAAGAAATTTTGAGAGGTATTAAACCCCGGCTTATGGTTCCTTTGAAGCAGACACCGGGTTGTTGGGTTGAGGAGTTACCTTCTGTGTTATGGAGCATCAACACCACACCCAACAGATCTACGGGTTACACGCCTTTCTTCATGGTTTACGGAGCGGAGGCAGTTCTTCCTAGTGACATACGTCACGACTCACCTTGGGTGGCAGCTTATATTGAAGCTGATAATGAGACAGCACGTCAGGATTCCCTGGACCTGTTAGATGAGGAGCATGATCTTGCAGTAGCACGTTCGGTGATTTATCAACAAGATCTCCGACGTTATCACAGCCGCTGGGTTAAGACCAGAACTTTTCAAGAGGGCGATCTGGTGCTCCGCCTCATCCAGGATCAGACTGATATGCACAAATTATCCCCACCTTGGGAAGGACCTTTTGTGGTCAGCAAGAATCTGCACAACGGGTCATACTACCTCATTGATGTTCGAGAGCACAAAGACTCACGTAAATCAGAGGAGGAGACCAAGCGACCGTGGAATATAGCTCTTCTTTGGCCTTACTATACTTGAGCCACAGGCTCTTTGTATGTACATATTTATGACAATGTATATATTATATAATAAACCAGAGCCTTGAATAAAGCGGGGTCTCTATTCTTTTTACATCGTGTGTGAGCTTACAAGGGTTTCTACTGACAAAGCGGAGTTTTGTTAAACCGGTCTCTGCGGCCGCACAGATATAAAGAAAATCACTAGGGGGCTTGGTCATATCTGAACCATAGCTACACCTCTTGATCGGTTTGAAACCACAAAGGGATATCACTAGGGGGCTTGGTTGTTGTCACACCATAGCTACACCTCTTGATCGGTTTAACACCACAAAAGGATATCTCTAGGGGGCTTGGTTGTTATCGCACCATAGCTACACCTCTTGATACGCGTTAAGCCAAAAGGAAATTATGTGGAGCCAAAGAGAGTCTGTTGCATTAAGCACAGCTCAACATAGGTATCCACCGAGCACAGCTCACATATTACCTGGGGGCTCTTTGCTTCTCAAAGAACAATGAGTTTTGAACCCTTGTAATAGGCTATCAAGCCAGGCTTGGAAGCCAGGTGTATTCTCCTAAAACCCCGGGTTATCCTACCTCTTTAAGTAAGCCACTCCGTCCAGGTAAACCTGGTATGACCCATCGAACGTTTGACAAGTCAATCCCATGGACCCTAAACTTGTCAAAGTTAAAACGGTGATTGGTTAAAGATTGAGGTCCATCTTAAAAGGCTTTGCAAAATGGTTTAACTCAGCGGCCTGGCAGCCCATGAAAAGCCTCAATTTAGGGCCTGTCAGCCCATGAAAAGCCTTGCATATGTCTTTTGTATTTGTTGTTTTAACATCTTTTGGTAAGGGATTTATGAATATTTTCTGATAAACTGGTGTTTATTACAAACCCGGCTTGACTTTCAACGCTTAGTTGTCAGTACATGATCAGGTTCTAAACCGGTAGCAAACTGCTCCGGTCTGATTTTGACTAGATGTCACCATTCTTATACAAACAACTCAATGGCTTTTTAGCCCAATATGATTTTTACATGCAACGGTAAGAGAGCCAGGACTTATCAATGCTCCGGATTGATGTTTTCACCTTTACCATACAAACATTTGGTCAGCCAACGAGGTATGTTGCAGATGTTATTTTTAATACAGACTTTCATTATTCATCCAAGTATTGTATATTTTTTGGCATCATGACCCGTCCAGTGGTAAACCACTAGGACACTCTCAAGTTCTTGCATCCAGGAACACAAATCATCATGGGCTATGCATAAATAGATCCCAAAAAAGTGAAACAAGTTTTCCGCATGTCAAAGCAACATAAACATGCTTGAGGGCATGACAGATAATAGGGTTTTGCTATCCTATTACAAGAAGCTTCAAAATGGCTCCAATTGAATAATTGTTTCAAAGCAGTGGCACATAATAGCTGGTAAACCGGTTGCCGGTTTAAGATGCTTCGTCTGGAGGGATTGACGGTTGAGGATCATTTGGTGCAATCACTTCTTCTTCATCCCTCCCCAGACGCTGGAAATCAACCGTTGACCAATCGATTCCGGTTAAAGCTTGAAACACGACTTCTTCATGGATAAGGTTGGAGGGGTTAATGTCAGGAGCGTAAGTATGCTTACGGATTGGAGGCACAAGTTCTTCGACTTCATGGATTTCGGCAGGCTGTCTCTTCCCTTCAGTGTCGTAAGCCGGCTGGAAATGAGATAAATATGTGTCTTCTACCAGTTTGCTGGCTATTGGCCGCATCTCCTTTGTCAGCCTTCGGAGATCATCATTGTCGAAGTTTGAACCTTCCTCCTTCACACCTGGATATCCTTTAGTGATGGCATCCACTTCAAGATCCAGAATCCATGCTTTGGCCCGGATTAATGCGGTTAGCGCTCCTGCTCTTGCGGCTGCCTTCTTCAGTTCAGTAATCCGGGCTGGTAGCATGGCCAGCTTCTCAAGGGTTTCTTTAATCAGTGTTGGTACCGGTTTATTGTAGGCTGCAGTGCATATCGCATGCTGGGATCCAGAGTAAAGCTGTTCTATTAAGGTGTAAGCCGCTTTAAGCTTCATCTGCATATCAGCGCCCAGATGAGTAATGCGAGTGCTTGTCATGATTTAACATCAGCCCAACTGGTACACAATAAGATCTCACGAATTGGAAAAACAACATAAGCAGATACTTACCAAATACAACGAACGTCATGGCATTGATTTGCCGCTTCAAACCAGTTAGTTCATCAACAACTGGCTTCAGGGCTGCTTCGACATCTTCAGCTCTTTTGGTTAAACCGGCCTTTTCGGTTTCCTAGTCAGCACATTCCTTGTTAAAAGACTCCTTTAGTTTTTCCATAGCTGTCAGGGCTTTGGTCAGCTCCTCCTTGGCTTTCACAGCCTGTGCTTGTTGGGACTTCATGTTCTCTTGCAAATCGGCGGTTCGGGCATCTCTATTGCTTAGCTCGGCCTGTAACAACGAAGATATGTCAACAACGGGATATGTATTTTCTAAGTACTAAGCGTATAACAAGTTATGCACTTCGTACTTGGGGGCTAATGCCTATTTGCTCTATTATCAATACATCTTCTATAAGTCTCCAAAACAATGCAAGCATTATCCTTGACACTTGGGGGCTAATGTCCATCTGTTCAAAATGGACGCATGGATTCAAGACCCGGATTACCTCGCAAAGCTAAACCGGCCTTTTGGGGGCTACACTGAGGAAAGCTACATAATTACATTGGTAAAGTATCGGTTTTTATTTTTCACTAAGGACCTGACATTTTGAGGATCAGCAGGAGAGGATTAAAGTATTACAAAGTCCCGATTTAATTAACATCATAAAACGACCCTTGGGGGCTACTTGGGCTAGTGTTTCAACTTTGGAATCAAGAAATAAAGGGAGATGAAAATACCTCATAGCGTTCCTTCATCAGGTTCACCAAACCGGCTTCATAGTCACGGTTTGAGTGCAGACGGTTTAAAAAACCGGAGTGAAGTTCTTCAGCACTAAGATGAGCATAGCTTGATAAGTCAGTGCTCCATTTACCCTTTTCCCTGGTAGCACGCTCTTCTTTGGCACTATGTTGGGCCAAGATTACAGGATGGCCAGGAGAGCTGTGGCCCATGCCAGTAATGATAACATCATCTCCTCGGCCTTCAGTAGTTTTTGCGGGTGATGATGGAGTATGAGTACCTCTCACCGGACTAGCCCGGTTTGGAGTTGCCGGTGTCAGGCACAGCAGGATCAGCTTCTGGTTGTTTATCAATATTCTGGTCTTGAAGGGGTGGTTCATCAAAGGTAGCTTCAGGATGAGTACCCTCCAGTTCACGAGTTTGGTCCGGTTCACCTATTTGCTCTTCTTCAAAAACCGCCTGGTCTTCTGACGGATTGTTGACCCGAGCTTTCTTGTTGGGTCTGGCTTTGGCTCTGCAAACAAAATTAAAAAAGGTTTAGCATCTTATTCAAGATTTGCAACGCATTTGAAGAAAGGGTTTGAATGCTTACCCAGCTACAATTTTAAGAGGAGGGAGTTGGATTGCTGTTGACTCACTAGAGGATGAGGGAGGTGTCACCTGATAATTTGAATTGGACGGATTAAGAGGTTGTCTGAAATAACCTGCCTTGGGATAAGAATTGTCAGAAGTGGAAGAGACCTCAGCTCGGCGCTTCCGAACCGGAGTATCAGGTAAACCGGCCGAAGTGACCTGCTGGCCACTGTGCCGGGTTGTCCGGCGAGCTTCATGCTGCTGCGTCTTCAAAATAAATGTTGGATCCAAGTAAGCAAGAGGATGAGAAAAGCTTACTTTCCGAACCGCTTGACGGGTTTTTTGTGTTGGCATAGAGTCTGAACCGGAGGAAAGGGTAATTACCTCTACATCATTAGCCTGGTTGCCTTCTACGTCTTACTGATAAAGATCATTGTTAATGAGGTGCATGAAAAGGGAGCCAAGTGAGTCAAGTTCTACCTCAACTTCCTGATCATTTGCATCTTCATCAAGTTCCATATTGATCCAGCCGGCTGTTTTCCACTTTGAGGTACGCTTGACGGCTTTGGTTTTGGGATGGGATGGCTTTGCCGCTTTATGTGCGGATTTCCGTTTCCAGAAGGGATCATCACCCTGTTTATACACAAACAGAAGGAAGTTTACAAGTTTAACAATTTAAAGATATCAAAGATAAAAGGGAAGCATAGTGCTTACAGCAGGCGGTTTATTTTGAGTGTAGAAAGGGTTCAAGCCAGTTTGGCGACAGACTGATTCCGGTTCATTCAAAATTTTCTTGACGCTTTCAGTGACCTCTTCATCGGTCACCTGAATGTTGATGTGGTGTTGGGGGTCTTCTAATTCACCGGTGTACTCACACATTAAACCGGGGCGGCGGCTTAGTGGCAAGACGCCCCAAGATATCTAGCAACGCACAAAATCAACGCCTGTTAAACCGTTGGCCATAAAGGCCCAGAGCTTGGCGAGTTGAGGGGCATATTTGGCCCGTTCCACAGAACTTAAACGTTGCGGCATCGGATGAGTATTGGATAGCCGGTGATCATGGTAGCCTGGAAGAGGGTTCTCATCTTCAGGAGAGGTATCTATGCAGTAGAACAAAGTCTGGTTCCATTCCTTAGGGTGACTATGCAGTTTGGCATGAGGGAATTCAACTTCTTTCCGCTTTTGAACAGAGACACCACCAAGTTCAGTGTTGGGACCGTTTACAAATTATGTACGCCGGTTCAGATGAAAAAAGTCCAGGAACAGCTCAGCAGTTGGTTCTTCTTGTAAGTATACTTCACAGAAGACTTGGAAGTTGCATAGATTGGACACCGAATTGGGTCTGATATCTTGAGGATGGAGTTGGAAACTGGCAAGCACATCTCGGAAAAACTTCGACCCGGGCGGTTTGAAACCACGGCCTATGTGGTCGACAAAGACCACTACCTTACCCTGCCTCGGGGTAGGAGGATTTTCTGTTCCTGGAACTCGCCATCGAATTTCAGTTTTCTTAGGCAAGGTGCCGATATTGACCATTCCGTTCAACTGTTCCTCGGTGACCCGGGAAGGAGCCCAGTTGCAAGCGAAAAACTGTTTGGCCATTGTGGAACGAAAAGCTGAAAAAGAATGCCGGTTTACAAATCATTCATGGTGGTACGCAAGATGCAATGGATTAAAGATATACAGATATGTGAAATTGCGTAAACCGGAGACTGATACAATAATGAATGACAAGGTCATAGCAAGGGTATACGTGTGTTGTTAAACTAGACTGTTACAATGAATGTAAAGGGGGTTTGCCGGTTTACCAGGGGACTAATGGTATGAGATAGATTGTTTTTACAAGGGTAAACCGCCTACATGGTAAAGAGGATACAGATCTAAGGCGAAAAGGGCTAAGTAAGGTAAAACCGATTTCATAGTTTGGCATGGGAATTTCAGATCTGTCGTGCGTTGGATAAATCAAAATATATTATGTTCTAATCTCAAGTGCTCAAAAGGTTCAGTAAGTTCAGATGAGTTTGATAACAAGCAGATGCCTTTACAAGAAGAAGGGAGTTTAAGCTACAAAGGGCGCTGAAAACAATCAGATCTAACTGGCCATTGGTTTTACTAAAGGAGGAACAACTTCAGGTTATGAAGAACACCAAACCCTAATGGCGGATTTGGGGTGAGGAGAAGAGGAACTTACTGGTGCAAGAAGAAGCAGCGGAGGATCATCGCGTGTCTCTGGTAACGGTCAGGTTGATGCAGCGGCCTTCGTCGAAGCAGAGGTGAAGCTCGGTGGCGGCGGCGGCGCTCAGGGGCAGAGATGTCGCGAGTAGGAAGAAGAAGTGAAGGAGACAAAGGGGGAAAAGGAGAAGGACCTATGGTCCTATTTATAAGGCGAAGCGATAAAGCGACAAGTGCGGGAATCAAGGAGGTCAAAAATGGATAGTTAATAATGGTGTCGCCTCGATGATGGGATATGCATTAATGAAGGTAATCTTCAGCTTCAACGAATAGATGACGTCAGGGCGGTTTATCATGATCCTGGAGTAGGACATCACGGCGGTTTACAAGATCAAGGTGAAGATGCAAAGGAGGAGTTTTTCTAAGTGTTGAAGATTGACATGAACAAGTTCAAACCAATCTGGGGCCTAATGTTGGGGATATTACTACTGGGCGTAAACCAATCTGGGGCCTAATGCCCGGATTAACTTGATGAAGATTAGAAGCCCATGAAGACATAAGAATGATGGCGCTTTATGAAGGCCCAAGGCCCAAAGGCGAGTTAAGGCCTGTAGATGTAAACCGACCTTATTATTTAACTTGCATGGTAAGATAGGAAGTATAGAGACCGAACCGGACACGTTTATGATCCGGCTTCGGGACTCTGTAAACCGGCGAGCGTCAACCTATGTATATAAAGGGACAACCCGGCAGCGGTTTAGGGACGATACACAACAACTCGAGAGCCATTCAAAGCGGATTTGCTCCCTGGTCATCGAAACCCTAGCAATACCAATCACAACTAGACATAGGCTTTTACCTTCATCGAAGGGGCCAAACTAGTATAAACTCCCCGTGTCCCCTTGTCCGGTTTAACCCCTTTAAGCTAACCCATTGCGATGGCTCCATGACTAAGTCCTTTCACGAGGCCATCCGTCGTGACAAACCCACGACGGGAGTGGTGACCTGTGGTGGGGGAGTGACTGGTGTTTCTTCAACACGAGGTGATTCTTGAGGGTGACATGAGTCATCCTGAGCAATTGGCGTTAATGGACGACCAATGCTGATGAGTTTGCTATTGGAAATATGCCCTAGAGGCAATAATAAAATGGTTATTATTATATTTCCTTGTTCATGATAATTGTCTATTGTTCATGCTATAATTGTGTTATACGGAAATCGTAATACATGTGTGAATATATAGACCACAACATGTCCCTAGTAAGCCTCTAGTTGACTAGCTCATTGATCAATAGATGGTTATGGTTTCCTGACCATGGACATTGGATGTCATTGATAACGGGATCACATCATTAGGAGAATGATGTGATGGACAAGACCCAATCCTAAGCATAGCACAAGATCGTGTAGTTCGTTTGCTAGAGCTTTTCTAAGTGTCAAGTATCATTTCCTTAGACCATGAGATTGTGCAACTCCCGGATACCGTAGGAGTGCTTTGGGTGTACCAAACGTCACAACGTAACTGGGTGGCTATAAAGGTACACTACAGGTATCTCCGAAAGTGTCTGTTGGGTTGGCATGAATCGAGACTGGGA
Source organism: Triticum urartu (assembly GCF_003073215.2). Taxonomy (NCBI): domain Eukaryota; kingdom Viridiplantae; phylum Streptophyta; class Magnoliopsida; order Poales; family Poaceae; genus Triticum; species Triticum urartu. The sequence goes on from NC_053028.1 coordinate 156,488,772, forward strand.
TTTGTCGCTCCGTATGACGGAGAGGTATCTCTGGGCCCACTCGGTAATGCATCATCATAATGAGCTCAGTGTGACTAAGTAGTTGGTCATGGAATGATGTGTTACGGAACGAGTAAAGTGACTTGCCGGTAACGAGATTGAACAAGGTATTGGGATACCGACGATCGAATCTCGGGCAATTAACGTACCGATTGACAAAGGGAATTGAATATGGGATTGATTGAATCCTCGACATCGTGGTTCATCTGATGAGATCATCGTGGAATATGTGGGAGCCAACATGGGTATCCAGATCTCGCTGTTGGTTATTTGCCGGAGAGTTGTCTCGGTCATGTCTACATGGTTCCCGAACCCGTAGGGTCTACACACTTAAGGTTCGGTGACGCTAGGGTTGTAGAGATATTAGTATGAGGTAACCCGAAAGTTGTTCGGAGTCCCGGATGAGATCCCGGACGTCACGAGGAGTTTCGGAATGGTCCGGAGGTAAAGATTTATATATAGGAATACTAGTTTCGGCCATCGGGAAAGTTTCGGGGGTCACCGGTATTGTACCGGGACCACCGGAAGGGTCCCGGGGGTCCACCGGGTGGGGCCACCTATCCCGGAGGGCCCCATGGGCTGAAGTGGGAAGGGAACCAGCCCCTGGTGGGCTGGTGCGCCCCCCTTGGGCCTCCCCCTGCGCCTAGGGTTGGAAACCCTAGGGGTGGGGGCGCCTCCACTTGGCTTGGGGGCCAAGCCACCCCTTGGCTGCCGCCCCCCCATCTAGATGGGATCTAGAGGGGCCGGCGCCCCCTGGCCCCTATATATAGTGGAGGGGAGGGAGGGCAGCCGCACCCAAGTGCCTGGCGCCTCCCTCTCCCTCCGTGACACCTCTCCCTCTCATTGGTGCTTGGCGAAGCCCTACCGAGATCCCGCTGCTTCCACCACCACGCCGTCGTGCTGCTGGATCTCCATCAACCTCTCCTCTCCCCTTGCTGGATCAAGAAGGAGGAGACGTCTCTCCCAGCCGTACGTGTGTTGAACACGGAGGTGCCGTCCGTTCGGCGCTCGGTCATCGGTGATTTGGTTCACGACGAGTACGACTCCATCAACCCCGTTCTCTTGAATGCTTCCGCTCACGATCTACAAGGGTATGTAGATGCACTCCTCTTCCCCTCGTTGCTAGATGACTCCATAGATTATCTTGGTGATGCGTAGAAAATTTTTAAATTTCTGCTACGTTCCCCAATAGTGGCATCATGAGCTAGGTCTATGCGTAGTTTCTATGCACGAGTAGAACACAAGTTGTTGTGGGCGTTGATTTTGTCAATTTAATTGCCATTACTAGCTTATCTTGATTCGGCGGCATCGTGGGATGAAGCGGCTCGGACCGACCTTACACGTACGCTTACGTGAGACTGGTTCCACCGACTGACATGCATTAGTTGCATAAGGTGGCTAGCGGGTGTCTGTCTCTCCCACTTTAGTAGGATCGGATTCAATGCAAAGGGTCCTTATGAAGGGTAAATAGAAATTGGCATATCACATTGGGGTTTTGGCATAGGTAAGAAACGTTCTTGCTAGAAACCTATAGCAGCCACGTAAAAACTTGCAACAACAATTAGAGGGCGTCTAACTTGTTTTTGCAGCATGTGCCATGTGATGTGATATGGCCAAAAGGATGTGATGAATGATATATGTGATGTATGAGATTAATCATGTTCTTGTAATAGGAATCACGACTTGCATGTCGATGAGTATGACAACCGACAGGAGCCATAGGAGTTGTCTTAATTTATTTATGACCTATGTGCCAACATAAACGTCATGTAATTACTTTACTTTATCGCTAACCGTTAGCCATAGTAGTAGAAGTAATAGTTGACGAGACAACTTCATGAAGACACAATGATGGAGATCATGATGATGGAGATCATGGTGTCATGCCAGTGACGACGATGATCATGGCGCCCCGATGATGGAGATCAAAAGGAGCAAAATGATATTGGCCATATCATGTCACTATTTGATTGCATGTGATGTTTATCATGTTTTACATCTTATTTGCTTAGAACGACGGTAGCATAAATAAGATGATCCCTCGCAATAATTTCAAGAAAGTGTTCCCCCTAACTGTGCACCGTTGCTAAGGTCCGTTGTTCCGAAGCACCACGTGATGATCGGGTGTGATAGGTTCTAACGTTCGCATACAACGGGTGTAAGCCAGATTTACACAGGCAATACACTTAGGTTGACTTGACGAGCCTAGCATGTACAGACATGGCCTCGGAACATGGAAGACCGAAAGGTCGAACATGAGCCGTATAGAAGATACGATCAACATGAAAATGTTCACCGATGATGACTAGTCCGTCTCACGTGATGATCGGACACGACCTAGTTGACTCGGATCATGTATCACTTAGATGACTAGAGGGATGTGTATCTGAGTGGGAGTTCATTAATAATTAGATTAGATGAACTTAATTATCATGAACATAGTCTAAAATCTTTGCAATATGTCTTGTAGATCAAATGGCCCACGCTAATGTTGTCCTCAACTTCAACGCGTTCCTAGAGAAAACCAAGCTGAAAGACGATGGTAGTAACTATACGGACTGGGTCCGGAACTTGAGGATCATCCTCATAGCTGCCAAGAAAGCATATGTCCTTGAAGCACCGCTAGGTGAAGCACCACCCCCAGCAAACCCAGACGTTATGAACGCTTGGCAGTCCCGTGTTGATGATTACTCCCTGGTTCAGTGCGGCATGCTTTACAGCTTAGAACCGGGGCTCCAGAAGCGTTTTGAGAAACACGGAGCATATGAGATGTTCCAAGAGCTGAAAATGGTTTTCCAAGATCATGCCCGGGTCGAGAGATATGAAGTCTCCGACAAGTTCTACAGTTGTAAGATGGAGGAGAATAGTTCCGTCAGCGAGCACATACTCAAAATGTCTGGGTTGCACAACCGCTTGTCTCAGCTGGGAGTTAATCTCCCGGATGATGCGGTCGTTGACAGAATCCTTCAGTCGCTCCCACCTAGCTACAAGAGCTTTGTGATGAACTTTAATATGCAAGGGATGGAAAAGACCATTCCTGAGGTATATTCGATGCTGAAATCAGCGGAGGTGGAAATCAAAAAGGAACATCAAGTGTTGATGGTGAATAAAACCACTAAGTTCAAGAAAGGCAAGGGTAAAAAGAACTTCAAGAAGGACGGCAAAGGGGTTGCTGCGCCCGGTAAGCAAGCTGCCGGGAAGAAGCCAAAGAATGGACCCAAGCCCGAGACTGAGTGTCTTTATTGCAAGGGAAGTGGTCACTGGAAGCGGAACTGCCCCAAGTACTTAGCGGACAAGAAGGCCGGAAACACCAAAGGTATATGTGATATACATGTTATTGATGTTTACCTTACCAGTACTCATAGTAGCTCCTGAGTATTTCATACCGGTGCGGTTGCTCATATTTGTAACTCAAAATAGGAGCTGCAGAATAAGCGGAGACTGGCGAAGGACGAGGTGACGATGCGTGTTGGGAATGGTTCCAAGGTCGATGTGATCGTCGTCGGCACGCTACCTCTACATTTACCTACGGGATTAGTTTTAAACCTCAATAATTGTTATTTAGTGCTAGCTTTGAGCATGAACATTTTATCAGGATCTCGTTTAATACGGGATGGCTACTCATTTAAATTCGAGAATAATGGTTGTTCTATTTATATGAGAGATATGTTTTATGGTTGTCGGTGTCAAAACCGGCGGATCTCGGGTAGGGGGTCCCGAACTGTGCGTCTAGGCCGGATGGTAACAGGAGGCAATGGACACGAAGTTTTACCCAGGTTCGGGCCCTCTCGATGGAGGTAAAACCCTACGTCCTGCTTGATTAATATTGATGATATGGGTAGTACAAGAGTAGATCTACCACGAGATCGGAGAGGCTAAACCCTAGAAGCTAGCCTATGGTATGATTGTTGTTGTGTATGTCGTCCTACGGACTAAAACCCTCCGGTTTATATAGACACCGGAGAGGGTTAGGGTTACACAAAGTCGGTTACAATGGTAGGAGATCTGCATATCTGTATCGCCAAGCTTGCCTTCCACACCGAGGAAAGTCCCTTTCGGACACGAGACGAAGTCTTCAATCTTGTATCTTCATAGTCCAGGAGTCCGGCTGAAGGTATAGTCCGGCCATCCGGACACCCCCTAATCCAGGACTCCCTCAGTAGCCCCTGAACCAGGCTTCAATGACGACGAGTCCGGCGCGCAGATTGTCTTCAGCATTGCAAGGCGGGTTCCTCCTCCAAGTACTTCATAGAAGATACTGAACACAAAGATAGTGTCCGGCTCTGCAAAATAAGTTTCCACATATTTCCATAGAGAGAATAATATTTACACAAATCTAATCTGCTGACGTATTCCGTAGTGTGACACACCACGGCCAAGCCTTTATCCAAGTCGTTTCATTATCCCACCTCAGCGCGTCATGCGAGGCGGTTTCCTTGGCATGTCTTGCTAAAGCAGAGATCGTGTCCCCTTATTCTGGGATTCTTATCAATACGGGCGTGGGTAACCCAACCGCGCCATTGATTACGGTGCTTGGAGATAAGCGATTTTTACCAGGCTGGTGGGGACACGTAGTCGCATCCACCCATATAAGGGGATAGGGATCCACCTTTTCACCTACGCCTTCTTCCTCCCTTGCTTATCCATTCTCGCGCACTCGAGCTCCAGCGCCCAAGTCCGCACTCCCCACCTCAACCTTCTCCAGCCATGTCCGGAGCGGGAGGCAAGTGGATGGTCTCCTCCGTCATGGAGGGACACATCAAAAAACTGAGGAAGGCCGGATACTTGTCTAACGACATTGCATACCGGCTTCCCAAAAAGGGGCAGCTCATCCCCACCCCTAGGCCCCATGAGAGGGTGGTGTTCCTCCCCCATTTCCTCCGCGGACTGGGCTTCCCTCTTCACCCATTTGTCCCGGGGCTCATGTTCTACTATGGCCTAGATTTCCACGACCTGGCCCCGAACTTTGTCCTCAACATCTCGGCATTTATCGTCGTGTGCGAGGCTTTCCTCCGCATCCGCCCCCATTTTGGCCTATGGCTCAAGACTTTCAACGTCAAGCCGAAGGTGGTGCGCGGCAACCAGGCGGAGTGTGGAGGCGCCATGGTGGGCAAGATGGCCAACGTCCTATGGCTCGAGGGCTCCTTTGTGGAGACTCTGAAGGGGTGGCAATCGGGGTGGTTTTACATCACCGAGCCGCGCGACCCCGAATGGGTCACAGCCCCGTGTTTCGATCCGGATCCCCTACGCGGCTCACCTCCTGGAAGGAGACGGGCCTGTCGTGGGGTAAAAAAGGAGAGCTGACCGGACTCCAAACATGCATCCAAACCCTGGTGGACAAGAAGCTCAAACTTGTCAACGTTGTCCAGGTTATGCTCATCCGCCTGATCCTCCCGTGTCAACAACGGGCTTTCAACCTGTAGGAGTTCGACCCGGCGCGACACCAAACTCTGAGCAGGCTCTTCGACACGACGTACGAAGATGCCTGGAAGGTGCTTTTCAAGGGCGCCAAGGCCTCCGCATCCGCTACCGGGGATCGCGGATTCAGTACGCAGCGTCACGCTCATGCGGTAAGCTATTTTTTCCTTTTACAGGGTATCGATTTTTCATAGTTTGACTCCATGCGGGATCTAAGCTCCCTTACCTTTGACAGGATTGGTAGGTGACGTCCGGACAGATCAACTGTGCAGCTCCTTTGCCCGAAGGCCGAGCGGACGCTCGCTTGGCGAAGCTGCTGGTTCCGGCACCCTACGTGGTGCCGAAGAAGAAGGCCGCGAAAAAGGCCACGGGGACTCGAAAGAGTGCCCGGTGATACGTCTCCAACATATCTATAATTTTTGATTGCTCCATGCTACTTTATCTACTGTTTTGGACTATATTAGGCTTTATTTTCCACTTTTATATTATTTTTGGGACTAACCTATTAACCGGAGGCCCAGCCCAGAATTGCTGTTTTTTGCCTATTTCAGTATTTCGAGGAAACAGAATATTAAACGGAGTCCAAACGGAATGAAACCTTCGGGAACGTGATCTTCTCACCGAATGTGATCCAGGAGACTTGGACCCTACTCCAAGAAGTTTCCGGGGAGGTCACGAGGGTGGAGGGCGCCCCCCTGGGCGCGCCCCCCTGCCTCGTGGGGCCCCCGTAGCTCCACCGACGTACTCCTTTCACCCATATATACCGTCGTACCCTAAAACTTCTAGAACAGGAGATTAGATCGGGAGTTCCACCGCCGCAAGCCTCCGGAACCACCAAAAACCAATCGTGACCCCTTTCCGGTACCCTGCCGGAGGGGGGATCCATCACCGGTGGCCATCTTCATCATCCCGGCGCTCTCCATGACGAGGAGGGAGTAGTTTTCCCTTGGGGCTGAGGGTATGTACCAGTAGCTATGTGTTTTATCTCTCTCTCTCTCTTGTGTTCTCTCTCGTGTTCCTCTATGGCACGATCTTGATGTATCCCGAGGTTTGCTATTGTAGTTGGATCTTATGATGTTTCTCCCCCTCTACTCCTTTGTGATGAATTGAGTTTCCCCTTTTGAAGTTATCTTATCGGATTGAGTCTTTATGAGAACACTTGATGTATGTCTTGGTGATCAACTTGCGGGTTTCGTGACATTGGGAACCTATGCATAGGGGTTGGCACACGTTCTTGATTCTCCGGTAGAAAATTTGGGGCACTCTTTGAAGTACTTTTATGTTGGTTGGATAATTCTGAGATTGTGTGATGCATATCGTATAATCATGCCCACGGATACTTGAGGTGACAATAGAGTATCTAGGTGACATTAGGGGTTTGGTTGATTTGTATCTTAAGGTGTTATTCTAGTAAAAACTCCAGGGTTGTTTGTGACACTTATAGGAATAACCCAACGGATTGATTTGAAAGAATAACTTTGAGGTGCTTTCGTGCTCTACCATAATCTCTACGTTTGTTCTCCGCTATTAGTGGCTTTGGAGTGACTCTTTGTTGCATGTTGAGGGCTTGTCATATGTTCTATTTATGTTAGTATTGTTGAGGGAAATTACACTAGCGAAAGTATGAACCCTAGGCCTTGTTTACCATCATTGCAATACCGTTTACGCTTACTTTTATCACTTGCTACCTTGCTGTTTTTATTATTTCAGATTACAAAAACCCATATCTACCATCCATATTGCACTTGTATCACCATCTCTTCACCGAACTGGTGCACCTATACAATTTACCGTTGTATTGGGTGTGTTGGGGACACAAGAGACTTTTTGTTATTTGGTTGCAGGGTTGTTTGAGAGAGACCATATTCCTCCTACGCCTCTCACGGATTGATAAACCTTAGGTCATCCACTTGAGGGAAATTTGCTACTGTCCTACAAACCTGTGCACTTGCAGGCCCAACAACGTCTACAAGAAGAAGGTTGTGTAGTAGACATCAAGCTCTTTTCTGGCGCCGTTGCCGGGGAGGCTAGGTAAGTGAAGGTATATCTTTAGATCTTGCAATCGAATCTTTTTGTTTCTTGTTTTAGCACTAGTCTAGTTTATAAAAGAAAACTACCAAAAAAATGGAATTGAGTTTGTCTCATACGCTTCACCTTTTTAATATCTTTTGTGAGTATGATGGAAAGGAAAATTGTGCCAAAGTGCTAGAAGAAGAAATCTATAAATTGTTTGGCACTAAATCTTTGAATGATGAGCATGATTGCAATGTTGTTCGTATGAATTCCTTGAATATCCATGATGCTAATGATATGCAAAGCCACAAGCTTGGGGAAGCTATGTTTGAGGAAGATGATATATTTTGTCCCCCAAGCTTTGATGAGCAAATTTACTTGATGAAAGAATGCGTCCTATCTATGATGATTATTGTGATGACACGTATGCTATAAATAATAATTATAACCATGAAACTTGTCATCTTGATCTTAATTTTCAATCACATGATAGCTATTTTGTTGAGTTTGCTCCCACTATTATTCATGAGAAGAATTTTGCTTATGTCGAGAGTAGTAAATTTTCTATGCTTGTAGATCATGAAAAGAATGCTTTAGGTGCTGGTTATATTGTTGAATTCATTCATGATGCTACTGAAAATTATTATGAGGGAGGAATATATGCTTGTAGGAATTGCAATAATATCAAGTTTCCTCTCTATGTGCTTAAATTTTTGAAGCTATGCTTGTGTTACCCTCCTATGCTAGTTGATTATTGTTCCCACAAGTTGTTTGCTCACAAAATCCCTATGCACAGGAAGTGGGTTAGACTTAAATGTGCTAGTCATATTCTTCATGATGCTCTCTTTATGTTTCAATACTTATCTTTTATGTGAGCATCATTGAAATCATCATGCCTAGCTAGGGGCGTTAAACGATAGCGCTTGTTGGGAGGCAACCCAATTTTATTTTTGTTACTTGCTTTTTGTTCCTGTTTAGTAATAAATAATTCATATAGCCTTTGTTTAGATGTGGTTTTATGCTTTTAATTAGTGTTTGTGCCAAGTAGAACCTTTGGGAAGATTTGGGGAAAGTCTTGTTGATCATGCTGTCAAAAACAGAAACTTTAGCGCTCATGAGAATTGCTGCCATTTTTATTTGGAGAGTGCTATTTAGTTAATTATTTTTTTAGATGATTAATAGATAAATTACTCAGGTCTAGCAATTTATTTGATAATTTTATGAGTTCCAGAAGTATACGTTTGATCCAGATTACTACAGACTGTTCTGTTTTTGACAGATTCTGTTTTTCATGTGTTGTTTGCTTATTTTGATGAATCTATGGCTAGTAAAATAGTTTATAAACCATAGAGAAGTTGTAATACAGTAGGTTTAACACCAATATAAATAAATAATGAGTTCATTACAGTACCTTGAAGTGGTGATTTATTTTCTTATACTAACGGAGCTTACGAGTTTTCTGTTAAGTTTTGTGTTGTGAAGTTTTCAAGTTTGGGGTAAGGATTCGATGGACTATGGAATAAGGAGTGGCAAGAGCCTAAGAATGGGGATGCCCAAGGCACCCCAAGGTAATATTCAAGGACAACCAAGAGCCTAATCTTGGGGATGCCCCGGAAGGCATCCCCTCCTTCGTCTTCGTTCATCGGTAACTTTACTTGGAGCTATATTTTTATTCAACACATGATATGTGTTTTGCTTGGAGCGTCTTGTATTATTTGTGTATTTGCTTGTTAGTCTACCACAATCATCCTTGCTGTACACACCTTTTGAGAGAGCCATGTATGAATTGAAATTTGTTAGAATACTCTATGTGCTTCACTTATATCTTTTGAGCTTGATAGTTTACTCTATGTGCTTCACTTATATCTTTTTGAGCATGATAATTTTTTGCTCTAGTGCTTCACTTAATCTTTTAGAGCACGATGGTGGTTTGTTTTAAAGAAACTTGATCTCTTATGCTTCACTTAGATTATTTTGAGAGTCGTTAATAGCATGGTAATTTGCTTAATGTTAATATACTTGGTATTCAAGATATGTGAAACTTTCTTTTTAGTGGGTTGAATACTAAGATAAGTTTGATGCTTGATAATTGTTTTGAGATATGGAGGTGATAATGTCACAGTCGTGCTAGTTGAGTAGTTGTGAATTTGATAAATACTTGTGTTGAAGTTAGCAAGTCCCGTAGCATGCACGTATGGCTAAAGTTGTGTAACAAATTTGAAGCATGAAGTGTACCTGGCTTGTGCATCCTTATGAGTGGCGGTTGGGGACGAGCGATGGTCTTTTCCTACCAGTCTATCCCCCTAGGAGCATGCGCGTAGTACTTTATTTTTTATGGCTTCTAAATTTTTGCAATAAGTATATGAGTTCTTTTGACTAATGTTGAGTCCATGGATTATATGCACTTTTACCTTTCCGCCATTTGCTAGCCTCTTCGGTACTGTGCATTGCCCTTTCTCACATTGAGAGTTGGTGCAAACTTCGCTGGTGCATCCAAACCCCGTGATATGATACGCTCTTTCACACATAAACCTCCCTATATCTTCCTCAAAACAGCCACCATACCTACCTATCATGGCATTTCCATAGCCATTCCGAGATATATTGCCATGCAACTTCCATCATCATCATCATCATGACATGCTTTACTTTTGTCATATTGCCATTGCATGATCTTGTAGTTGACATCGTATTTGTGGCAAAGCCACCATGCATTATTTTTCATACATGTCACTCTTGATTCATTGCACCATCCCGGTACACCGCCGGAGGCATTCATATAGAGTCATATCTTGTTCTAGTATCGAGTTGTAATCATTATGTTGTAATCAATAGAAGTGTGATGATCATCATTATTAGAGCATTGCCCAATAAAAAAAAGAGAGAAAGGCCAAAAAGAAAAAAAGAAAGGCCCAAAAAAAAGAAGGAGAAAATAAAAAGGGCAATGCTACTATCTCTTTTTCCACACTTGTGCTTCAAAGTAGCACCTTGTTCTTCATGTAGTGAGTCTCATATATTGTGCTTCAAAGTAGCACCATGATTTCATATAGTGAGTCTCATAAGTTGTCTTGTTCATACTAGTGGGAATTTTTCATTATAGAACTTGGCTTGTATATTCCAACGATGGGCTTCCTCAAAATGCCCTAGGTCCTCATGAGCAAGCAAGTTGGATGCACACCCACTAGTTTTCTTTTGTTGAGCATTCTTAGCTCTAGTGCATCCGTTGCATGGCAATCCCTACTCCTTGCATTAACATCAATTGATGGGCATCTCCATAGCTCATTGATTAGCCTCGTTGATGTGAGACTTTCTCCTTTTTTGTCTTCTCCACACAATCCCCATCATCATATTCTATACCACCCATAGTGCTATGTCCATGGCTCGCGCTCATGTATTGCGTGAAGGTTGAAACAGTTTGAGATTATTTGAGTATGAAACAATTGCTTGGCTTGTCATCGGGGGTATAGAAGTTGGGAACATCTTTGTGTGACGAAAATGAAGCATAGCCTAACTATATGATTTTGTAGGGATGAACTTCCTTTGGCCATGTTATTTTGAGATGACATAATTGTTTAATTAGTATGCTTGAAGTATTATCATTTTTATGTCAATATGAACTTCTGTCTTGAACCTTTCGGATCTGAATATTCATACCATGATTAAGAAGATTTACATTGAAATTATGCCAAAGTATCACTCCGCATCAAAAATTCTCTTTTTATCATTTACCTACTCGAGGACGAGCAGGAATTGAGCTTGGGGATGCCTGATACGTCTCCAACGTATCTATAATTTTTGATTGCTCCATGCTACTTTATCTACTGTTTTAGACTATATTGGGCTTTATTTTACACTTTTATATTATTTTTGGGACTAACCTATTAACCGGAGGCCCAGCCCAGAATTGTTGTTTTTTTGCCTATTTCAGTATTTCCAGGAAACAGAATATCAAACGGAGTCCAAACGGAATGAAACCTTCAGGAACGTGATCTTCTCACCGAACGTGATCCGTGAGACTTGGACCCTACTCCAAGAAGTTTCCGGGGAGGTCACGAGGGTGGAGGGCGCCCCCCTGGGCGCGCCTCCTGCCTCGTGGGGCCCCCGTAGCTCCACCGACGTACTCCTTTCACCCATATATACCGTCGTATCCTAAACTTCCAGAACAGGAGATTAGATCGGGAGTTCCGCCGCCGCAAGCCTCCAGAACCACCAAAAACCAATCGGGACCCCTTTCCGGTACCCTGCCGGAGGGGGGATCCATCACCGGTGGCCATCTTCATCATCCCGGTGCTCTCCATGACAAGGAGGGAGTAGTTTTCCCTCGGGGCTGAGGGTATGTACCAGTAGCTATGTGTTTGATCTCTCTCTCTCGTGTTCTCTCTCGTGTTCCTCTATGGCACGATCTTGATGTATCCCGAGGTTTGCTATTGTAGTTGGATCTTATGATGTTTCTCCCCCTCTACTCCTTTGTGATGAATTGAGTTTCCCCTTTTGAAGTTATCTTCTCGGATTGAGTCTTTATGAGAACACTTGATGTATGTCTTGGTGATCAACTTGCGGGTTTCGTGACATTGGGAACCTATGCATAGGGGTTGGCACACGTTCTTGATTCTCCGGTAGAAACTTTGGGGCACTCTTTGAAGTACTTTTATGTTGGTTGGATAAATCTGAGATTGTGTGATGCATATCGTATAATCATGCCCACGGATACTTGAGGTGACAATGGAGTATCTAGGTGACATTAGGGTTTTGGTTGATTTGTATCTTAAGGTGTTATTCTAGTAAAAAATCCAGGGTTGTTTGTGACACTTATAGGAATAGCCCAACAGATTGATTTGAAAGAATAACTTTGAGGTGGTTTCGTACCCTACCATAATCTCTATGTTTGTTCTCCGCTAGTAGTGGCTTTGGAGTGACTCTTTGTTGCATGTTGAGGGCTTGTCATATGTTCTATTTATGTTAGTATTGTTGAGGGAACTTACACTAGCGAAAGTATGAACCCCAGGCCTTGTTTACCATCATTGCAATACCGTTTACGCTTACTTTTATCACTTGCTACCTTGCTGTTTTTATTATTTCAGATTACAAAAACCCATATCTACCATCCATATTGCACTTGTATCACCATCTCTTCGCCGAACTAGTGCACCAATACAATTTATCGTTGTATTGGGTGTGTTGGGGACACAAGAGACTTTTTGTTATTTGGTTGCAGGGTTGTTTGAGAGAGACCATCTTCCTCCTATGCCTCTCGCGGATTGATAAACCTTAGGTCATCCACTTGAGGGAAATTTGCTACTGTCCTACAAACCTGTGCACTTGCAGGCCCAACAACGTCTACAAGAAGAAGGTTGTGTAGTAGACATCACCCGGCGCCAGGAGGTGTCGGATCCATCATCCTACGGTTCCGAGGTGCATTCCTCCCGTGAAGCCGAGGAGGAAGAAGAAGAGACCTCTCCCCCTCCAGCGAGAGGAGAGAAGAAAAGGAAGGCCGCCCTCTCTGGGGAGGCCGGAGGGTCCAAGAAGGGGAAAACCCTTCCTCCGGACTACTCCAGCGACGTCGACGACGGCGGAGAGGAGTGGCCGCCCAGGGCCAAGCCCCTGGAAAAATCATAAGTATCCAGATACCAGAGTAATTCATAGTATTCGTTTATTGCACAGCTTTCCCTTATGTCGAATATGTTTATGCAGCCCACCCAAAGACCGACTGGACGCGTCGTCGAGCAGCTCACTGGACTCGTCGGATGTGAACTCGCTTCCAACGGCTTCCTCCCCCCGCCCTACGGATGACACCGAAGTGTTGTCCCAACAGGTTCCAAGCCGGGAGGAGGTGGTCCTGGAGGCGCCGCAAGGTGACCTCCCGGACTCCAGGAGTAAAGGGGATGAGACTCCCCAGGGCTCCAAGTCCGGCTCTAGGCCGGACACCGCTCCGGAACCTTCAAAGGTTCCAGAGTCCGGTGGGGGACCTCCTTCCAAGAGGAGCAAGCCCACCGTGCCGGTGACCCCCGTCCAACCGGAGGCGCCGGACAATCTGTTGGAGGCGCTCCAAGGCGCCTCCATCGACGAGGAGCACCGCACCATTATGAGTGCGGTGGTCCAGAGGGTTCAATCCGCCAAGAGTGGACTGACTGAAGCTTGTACTAGCCTTTTAACAGGCTTTGAGGTAAGTAAAGAATGTGTAAATAATATTACCGCATAGACAGTAGCCCCTGATGCTCTGTTTGGCATTCGGGAAGAAAAGCCGAATAGAGGATCAAATAAAATTCGCAGGAGTATAACAAAAATGAGTCAATATGCGTATGCAGGCTTCTCTGCTTGCGTCTGCCGCACTGACTACGGAAGTGGACATGCTAAAGAAGAACCTCGAGCGGTCCGAGAAAGAGCTCGGGCGTGCCAAGAAGCAGCTCGAGGACAATGAAGGTAAGAAATACCTTGTTTTTAAATATATATAAAAAGGTGCAATTGCAAAAAATAACAGGATTATCGTGGCTATTGTAGGGGCCACGTCTGAGGTGGCGACCCTTAAGCAAGCGCTGGTCAAGGCCGAGAAGAGGGCGGCCACGGAGCGCACCGAGCAGGAGAAGTATGAGGCCGAGGTTGGCAAGGTACGGCAAGAGCTCCAGGCTCTCATGGAAAAACATGAGAGTTTGGAGCTTGACTCAAAGACGCGAGCGTCTGAGCTCGCGGTGGCTATTGAAAATGCCAAGTCTGCCAAGGCCGAATCCCAGAAGACCCTCCAGGAGTTGGATGAGGTGAAGAAGATAGCAGCGGGTAAGGCATTCTTTATGCAAAGCAAACACATAAACGTGAGTTACTTGTTACTTACCCGAATCCAGAGCTCTCCAGGAGCGTTCGCAGATCTTCCCTGGAGTGTGTCTGATGCCGCCGCATTCTACCGAGCCGAGGAGGGCAGCTCGACAGAGAAGGTGTTCTGGTCTCAGTATGCTGAGGCCGGACACCCCGTGCCCCTGAGTGACCAGCTGAAGCAACTGGTCGAGCTCCACAAGGCGGCCGAACAGGCCATGAAGGGCCTCATAGTTCGGCTGTGGCCTGGAGGGGCTCTGTCTGGGAGCTATTTCGGGCTGGTGCGGCGGCTGGTGGAGGCCTGTCCAAGGCTCGAAGTCATCAAGCGCTCCGTCTGCATTGAAGGTGCCCGTAGGGCCCTTGCCCGTGCTAAGGTGCACTGGGGCAAGCTAGATGCTGAGAAGCTTGTGAAGGACGGGCCACCGCCGAGGAAAGAGCATCGCAAGCACGAGAATTATTATAAGGATGTTCTGAAGGGTGCCTGCCTTGTGGCAGATGAATGTTCTAGGGATGTAATTTTTGAGTGAAACTTGCTCCTTTTGTCCTGTGCGCTGAAAACTTGTTCATATGCGCTAAGCAATGCTGTTTGGAATTTAAAATATTACCTTCTGTGCGGCTGTTTATCAATTCTGAGAGATGGCAAGTCGTCGGCTTCTACCCCCGTGCCGCTAGTGTTGGGGTGTTCAGGGATAAACCTGAGCGTTCTTTTTCCCATGTTTGGGTCCTTCGAGGGAGGCGCTCAGCCCAACGAACGAGGCAATCGGACTATAATGCGTGAACACTCTCACTTAGCCATAGAATTCTATAATTTTAAATTTGGGCGAAGCCCCTGGTATTCGGAAGATCGAGTTCGGGGCGCTATCCACGCCTTGGCCGGGCAGAGCCGGCTCCTCGCTCTAAGCAGCATAAGTCGTTAGGGACTCGAAAAACCTCTCGAACAGCGACCAGCTCTCGCTTCATCATGACAGTCAGTTTAGCTTTCTCCACTGAGGTGCTCGACCCAGATCAACTGGGGCACAATCGCAGTGGTTCTCCTAGTGCTACCTTAGCCGATATAGCGGAACGTAAGGCACCAAAACATAGGAGCCGGGCAAACCCATTTATTGACCCAAGACATGATTCGGAGCCGATGCATATAATGCTATAAGTTCGGGGTGCCGCACTTGTTAAAGTGTTCGGACTTCTCACACCATATTGAGGGGTACTAAAGCCCCTGGCGTCTTTAGGCTGTACCAAAGTGTACGGGTGCAATATGTCATTAAGGAACATATATAAATAAAAAAAGAGTAATGCGAAAATAGACAAAAGCTACGCACTGTTTATTAAAGAGGGCTGCATCAAAGCAGAACGATACAAATAATGCGATAAGCAAAAGGTTGGACTATGTAACATGTCCGTTCCAGGGGCAAGCTGCGGAATAGTATGTGAAACAGGTATACTGCTCGTGATAGAGACCACCTGGGAGTTCCGTAATGAGGTGTGGCTTGTCTGCTTCCCTGGTTCTTGCATCGTGTGTGCGGCAATTAAACTGCCGAACAGGCCTTCCGAAGAGTGGAGTCCTGAAAGTAAGAGAAAATTAAAAAATCGGCAGCCCCTGGTGCGGTTTAAGCCATGTTTCGGGCATGCCATGATGGTGCCCCTCCCCCTGTACCCATGGTATTTCTAGAGCGAAGTTATGTACGCGAAGTACTGGTGTCGCATTTTTGCGAGGGCTGGGGTTGGGGCCGCATTGCTACGCCTGCTCGGATCGTGCCAGGCGGTCTTGTTGTAGGTTACTCCGGGCGCGCTTGACGGTGTCCGGTCGTTTAATGGTCGGACTAGAGAACTGCCTGGAGAGGCTGCTTTGTACTTCCGCTGCAAGGGCCGCCATGTGCTCCTCCGTTCAGAGGGAGCGTTCGGTGTTTCCATTGACCGTAATTACTCCTCGAGGGCCTGGCATCTTGAGCTTAAGGTATGCGTAGTGCGGTACTGCATTGAACTTGGCGAATGCGGTTCGCCCGAGCAGTGTGTGATAGCCACTGCGGAATGGGACTATGTCGAAGATTAACTCCTCGCTTAGGAAATTATCCGGAGATTCGAAGACCACTTCAAGTGTGACTGAGCCTGTACAGTTGGCCTCTACACCTGGTATTACGCCTTTAAAGGTCGTTTTGGTGGGCTGAATCCACGAGGGATCTATGCCCATTTTCCGCATTGTATCCTGGTAAAGCAGGTTCAGGCTGCTGTCGCCGTCCATAAGGACTCTAGTGAGATGAAATCCGTCAATAATTGGGTCTAGGACCAATGCGGCGAATCCGCCATGACGGATGCTAGTGGGATGGTCCCTTCAATCAAAGGTGATCGGGCAGGAGAACCATGGGTTGAACTTTGGGGCGACTGGTTCTACCGCGTATATGTTCCTTAACGCGCGCTTCCGCTCCCTTTTGGGGACGTGGGTTGCGTATATCATGTTCACCGTCTGCACTTGTGGGGGAAAACCCTTCTGTCCACTGTTGTTCGGCGGCCGGGGCTCCTCGTCGTCATCGCTATGCAGCCCCTTGTCTTCATTTTCGGCGTTTAACTTGCCTGCCTGCTTGAACACCCAACAATCCCTATTGGTGTGATTGGCCGGCTTTTCGGGGATGCCATGTATCTGGCACAAGCGGTCGAGTATTCGGTCCAAACTGGACGGGCCCCTAGTATTCCTTTTGAATGCCTTTTTCCGCCGACCGGATTTAGAGCCTCTGAATCCGGCATTAACTGCCGTATCCTCAGCATTGTCGCCGTTAATGCGGCGCTTCTGCTTGTTGCGACGCGACCTGCCACTACTGTCCCTGGTATCCGAATTACCAGGGTTCTTGGTCAGATTGTTGCTACGAGCAAGCCAACTGTCTTCTCCCACGCAAAAGCGGGTCATGAGTGTCGTGAGTGCTGCCATAGACTTCGGCTTTTCCTGTCCAAGGTGTCGGGCAAGCCACTTGTCACGTATATTGTGCTTGATGGCTGCTAGGGCCTCAGCGTCCGGACAGTCGACTATTTGATTTTTCTTTGTTAGGAACCGTGTCCAGAATTGCCTGGCCGATTCCTCTGGCTGCCGAATTACATGACTTAGGTCATCGGTGTCTGGGGGTCGCACATAAGTGCCCTGGAAATTTTCGAGGAATGCGGCTTCCAGGTCCTCCCAACAACTAATTGATCCTGTTGGCAAGCTGTTAAGCCAATGCCGAGCTGGTCCTTTAAGCTTGAGTGGGAGGTATTTGATGGCGTGGAAATCATCGCCACGGGCCATGTGGATATGAAGGAGATAATCCTCGATCCATACCGCAGGATCTGTTGTGCCATCATATGATTCGATATTTACGGGTTTGAAACCCTTGGGGATTTGATGATCCATTATTTCGTCTGTGAAGCATAGTGGGTGTGCGGCGCCTCCGTACTGGGCTATATCACGACGTAGCTCCAATGAGCTTTGTCTACTGTGTTCGGCCCTACCGAATTTCTGGCCGGCGTGATGGTTACCGTCTCGAGCCGTGGGGCGCCCACGCGATCCGTAGATCGATCTTGTTTGCCTTGCTTTGTCCTCCAACATATCTCGTAAGTCCGGCGTGTATTCCCATGCCTTGGTACGGGGTGCGGCTTGAGTGGAGGGCCGAGAGGCCTCTCTATCGCAGCCACGAGGTGGCCGGTCGGCCACATCAAGTGCTTCCTCCTCTAATCGGGGTTGCAACCTGCGCTTTGGGTAGCTCTTGGAGGGGCGTTTGAGTTTATGCTCTTCGGCCGCGAGGACTTCAGTCCATCTGTCGACTAGCAAATCTTGATCAGCTCTGAGCTATTGCTGTTTTTTCTTGAGGCATCTTGCCGTGGCCATAAGCCTGCATTCAAAACGCTCTTGCTCGACGGGATCCTCTGGCACGACGAATTCGTCGTCGTCGAGGCTTGCCTCGTCTTCGGAGGGAGGCATATAATTATCATCGTCGACCTCTCTGTCTGCCGCTCTCTCATGAGGGATGGTTTCTCCATGCTCTTGTGCTAAATCTTGCTGGAGGGGATTTTCTTCGGCACTTTCCGGAGTATTATTATCTCCCGTGCTGGAATCTCCATATTTGTTTTGGCGGGATTTTGAGCGGCGCCGCTGACGCCGGCGCTTAGGCTGTTTCTTGGAGGGGTCATCCTCCGCTGTTCCATCACCATCTCCTTCTTTCGGGGTGTCCACCATGTATATGTCATATGATGAGGTGGCTTTCCAGGGCTTGATAGGCGCTGGTTCTTCATCGTCTCCTTCATCAGTGTCCATACCGTCGATGTCTTCAGAGTCGAAGTCGAGCATGTCGGTTAAGTCATCGACAGTGGCTACAAAGTGGGTGGTGGGTGGGCTTTGAATTTCTTCATCGTCCGAATCCCAACCTTGCTGACCGTAGTCCGACCAGGGCTCTCCTGATAAAGAGAGAGACTTCAGTGTCTTCAGAATATTGCCGAAAGGCGAGTGCTGAAAGATGTCCGTGGCAGTAAACTCCATAATCGGCGCCCAATCGGATTCGATCGGCAGGGGCGCGGAGGGTTCGGAGTCCGGAGAGGAGTCCGGCTCCTTGGAGTCACGAGTCTCGCAGAGTGCGGGGCTGGTGTTCGGCTCGATCGTCGTTGGGATCGCAGCCCCCGAGGCGGCGTCCAACCACCGATCCTCGATCGGTGCAATTGGCTCCGAATTAAGGGTCGAAGCCGATGCGGGTGCGGTCTCCAGGGCGCTGTTCGGCGGTAGAGCGAGATCGTGCTCGTCGAGACAGTGCGGCATGCTCAGCAGTGGCTCGAATCCGTCGAAGATCAAGTCCCCGCGGATGTCAGCCGTGTAGTTTAAACTTCCAAATCTGACCTGACGGCCAGGGGCATAGCTTTCGATCTGCTCCAGATGGCCAAGTGAATTGGCCAGTAGTGCGAAGCCGCTAAAGACGAAGATCTGTCTGGGAGGAAGGTCTCACCCTGGACTGCATCGCCATTGATGATCGTAGGAGCCATCAAGCCTGACGGCGACGACACAGAGGAACTCTCAATGAAAGCACAAATGTCGGTGTCAAAACCGACAGATCTCGGGTAGGGGGTCCCGAACTGTGCGTCTAGGCCGGATGGTAACAGGAGGCAAAGGACACGAAGTTTTACCCAGGTTCGGGCCCTCTCGATGGAGGTAATGAAGGAAATATGCCCTAGAGGCAATAATAAAGTTATTATTTATTTCCTTATATCATGATAAATGTTTATTATTCATGCTAGAATTGTATTAACCGGATACATAATACATGTGTGAATACATAGACAAACAGAGTGTCACTAGTATGCCTCTACTTGACTAGCTCGTTAATCAAAGATGGTTATGTTTCCTAACCATAGACAAAGAGTTGTTATTTGATTAACGGGATCACATCATTAGGTGAATGATCTGATTGACATGACCCATTCCATTAGCTTAGCACCCGATCGTTTAGTATGTTGCTATTGCTTTCTTCATGACTTATACATGTTCCTACGACTATGAGATTATGCAACTCCTGTTTGCCGGAGGAACACTTTGTGTGCTACCAAACGTCACAACGTAACTAGGTGATCATAAAGGTGCTCTACAGGTGTCTCCAAAGGTACATGTTGGGTTGGCGTATTTCGAGATTAGGATTTGTCACTCCGATTGTTGGAGAGGTATCTCTGGGCCCTCTCGATAATGCACATCACATAAGCCTTGCAACTAGTGAGTTAGTTGCGAGATGATGTATTACGGAACGAGTAAAGAGACTTGCCGGTAACGAGATTGAACTAGGTATTGAGATACCGACGATCGAATCTCGGGCAAGTAACATACCGATGACAAAGGGAACAACGTATGTTGTTATGCGGTCTGACCGATAAAAGATCTTTGTAGAATATGTAGGAGCCAATATGAGCATCTAGGTTCCGCTATTGGTTACTGACCAGAGATGTGTCTCGGTCATGTCTACATTGTTCTCGAACCCGTAGGGTCAGCACGCTTAAGGTTTCGATGACAGATATATTATGAGTTTTTGCATTTTGATGTACCGAAGTTTGTTCGGAGTCCCAGATGTGATCACGGACATGACGAGGAGTCTCGAAATGGTCGAGACATAAAGATTGATATATTGGAAGCCTATATTTGGATATCGGAAGTGTTCCGGCTGAAATCGTGATTTTACCAGAGTACCGGGAGGTTACTGGAACCCCCCGGGAGGTATATGGGCCTTAGTGGGCTTTAGTGGAAGAGATGAGACGTGGCCAGGGCTGGGCCGCGCGCCCCTCCCCCTCTAGTCCGAATAGGACAAGGAGAGGGGGGCGGCGCCCCCCCTTCCTTCTCTCTCTCCTCTTTCCCCCCTCCCGAATCCTATTCCAACTAGGAAAGGAGGGGGGGAATCCTACTCCTGGTGGGAGTAGGACTCCTCCTGGCGCGCCCTCCTCCTGGCCGGCCGCACCCCCCCTTTGATCCTTTATATACGGGGGCAAGGGGCACCCATAGGGACACAAGTTGATCCACGTGATCATATTCTTAGCCGTGTGCGGTGCCCCTTCCACCATAGTCCTCGATAATATTGTAGCGGTGCTTAGGCGAAGCCCTGCGACGGTAGTACATCAAGGTCGTCACCATGCCGTCGTGCCGATGGAACTCTTCCCTGACACTTTGCTGGATCGGAGTCCGGGGATCGTCATCGAGCTGAACGTGTGCTAGAACTCGGAGGTGCCGTAGTTTCGGTGCTTGATCGGTCGGGCCGTGAAGACGTACGACTACATCAACCGCGTTGTGCTAACGCTTCCGCTGTCGGTATACAAGGGTACGTAGATGACACTCTCCCCTCTTGTTGCTATGCATCACCATGATCTTGCGTGTGCGTAGGAATTTTTTTTGAAATTACTACGTTCCCCAACAGTGGCATCCGAGCCTAGGTTTTATATGTTGATGTTATATGCACGAGTAGAACACAAGTGAGTTGTGGGCGATATAAGTCATACTGCTTACTAGCATGTCATACTTTGGTTCGGCGGTATTGTTGGACGAAGCGGCCCGGACCAACATTACGCGTACGCGTACGCGAGACCGGTTCTCCCGACGTGCTTTGCACAAAGGTGGCTAGCGGGTGACAGTTTCTCCAACTTTAGTTGAACCGAGTGTGGCTACGCCCGGTACTTGTGGAGGTTAAAACAGCACCAACTTGACAAACTATCGTTGTGGTTTTGATGCGTAGGTAAGATTGGTTCTTGCTTAAGCTCGTAGCAGCCACGTAAAACTTGCAACAACAAAGTGGAGGACGTCTAACTTTTTTTTGCAGGGCATGTTGTGATGTGATATGGTCAAGACATGATGCTAAATTTTATTGTATGAGATGATCATGTTTTGTAACCGAATTATCGGCAACTGGCAGGAGCCATATGGTTGTCGCTTTATTGTATGCAATGCAATCGCGCTGTAATGCTTTACTTTATCACTAAGCGGTAGCGATAGTCGTGGAAGCATAAGATTGGCGAGACGACAACGATGCTATGATGGAGATCAAGGTGTCGCGCCGGTGACGATGGTGATCACGACGGTGCTTCGAAGATGGAGATCACAAGCACAAGATGATGATGGCCATATCATATCACTTATATTGATTGCATGTGATGTTTATCTTTTATGCATCTTATCTTGCTTTGATTGACAGTAGCATTTTAAGATGATCTCTCACTAATTATCAAGAAGTGTTCTCCCTGAGTATGCACCGTTGCAAAAGTTCTTCGTGCTGAGACACCACGTGATGATCGGGTGTGATAGGCTCTACGTTCAAATACAACGGGTGCAAAACAGTTGCACACGCGGAATACTCGGGTTATACTTGACGAGCCAAGCATATACAGATATGGCCTCGGAACACGGAGACCGAAAGGTCGAGCGTGAATCATATAGTAGATATGATCAACATAGTGATGTTCACCATTGAAACTACTCCATCTCACGTGATGATCGGACATGGTTTAGTTGATATGGATCACGTGATCACTTAGAAGATTAGAGGGATGTCTATCTAAGTGGGAGTTCTTAAGTAATATGATTAATTGAACTTTAATTTATCATGAACTTAGTCCTGGTAGTATTAGCATATCTATGTGTAGATCAATAGCTCGCGTTGTTGCTTTCATATGTTTATTTTGATATGTTCCTAGAGAAAATTGTGTTGAAAGATGTTAGTAGCAATGATGCGGATTGAATCCATGATCTGAGGTTTATCCTCATTGCTGCACAGAAGAATTATGTCCTTGATGCACCAATAGGTGACAGACCTATTGCAGGAGCAGATGCAGAGTTATGAACGTTTGCCTAGCTCAATATGATGACTACTTGATAGTTTAAGTGCACCATGCTTAACGGCTTAGAATCGGGACTTCAAAGACGTTTTGAACGTCATGGAGCATATGAGATGTTCCAGAAGTTGAAGTTAATATTTCAAGAAAATACCCGAGTTGAGAGATATGAAGTTTCCAACAAGTTCTATAGCTAAAAGATGGAGGAGAATCGCTCAACTAGTGAGCATGTGCTCAGATTGTCTGGGTACTACAATCGCTTGAATCAAGTGGGAGTTAATCTTCTAGATAAGATAGTGATTGACAGAATTCTCTAGTCACCATCACCAAGTTAGTAGAACTTCGTGATGAACTATAATATGCAAGCGATAACGGAAATGATTCCCAAGCTCTTCGTGATGCTGAAATCGACGAAGGTAGAAATCAAGAAAAACATCAAGTGTTGATGGTTGACAAGACCACTAGTTTCAAGAAAAGGGCAAAGGGAAGAAGGGGAACTTCAAGAAGAACGACAAGCAAGTTTCTGCTCAAGTGAAGAAGCCCAAGTCTGGACCTAAGCCTGAGACTAAGTGCTTCTGCTGCAAAGGGACTGGTCACTGGAAGCGGAACTACCCCAAGTATTTGGCGGATAAGAAGGATGGCAAAGTGAACAAAGGTATATTGGATATACATGTTATTGATGTGTGCTTTACTAGTGTTTATAGCAACCCCTTGGTATTTGATACTGGTTCAGTTGCTAAGAGTAGTAACTCAAAACAGGAGTTGCAGAATAAACAGAGACTAGTTAAGGGTGAAGTGACGATGTGTGTTGGAAGTAGTTCCAAGATTGATATGATCATCATTGCACACTCCCCTATACTTTTGGGATTAGTGTTGAACCTAAATAAGTGTTATTTGTTTTTTGCGTTGAGCATGAATATGATTTGATCATGTTTATTGCAATACAGTTATTCATTAAAGTCAGAGAATAATTGTTGTTCTATTTACATGAATAAAACCTTTGATGGTCATACACCCAATGAAAAAAGTTCATTGGATCTCGATCATAGTGATACACATATTCATAATATTGAAACCAAAAGATGCAAAGTTAATAATGATAGCGCAACTTATTTGTGGCACTGCCGTTTAGGTCATATTGGTGTAAAGCGCATGAAGAAACTCCATACTGATGGGCTTTTGGAATCACTTGATTATGAATCACTTGATGCTTGCGAACCATGCCTTATGGGCAAGATGACTAAAACGCCGTTCTCCGGAACAATGAAGCAAGCAACAGATTTGTTGGAAATCATACATACTGATGTATGTGGTCCGATGAATATTAAGGCTTGCAGCAGGTATCATTATTTTCTGACCTTCACAGATGATTTGAGCAGATATGGGGATATCTACTTGATGAAACATAAGTCTGAAACATTTGAACAGTTCAAAGAATTTCAGAGTGAAGTGGAAAATCATCGTGACAAGAAGATAAGGTTTCCACGATCTAATCACGAAGACGAATATTTGAGTTACGAGTTTGGTCTTCAATTAAAAAAATGTGGAATAGTTTCACAAATTCATGCCACCTGGAACACCACAGCATAATGGTGTGCCCGAACATCATAACCGTACTTTATCGGATATAGTACAATCTATGATGTTTCTTACCGATTTACCACTATCGTTTTGGGGTCATGCATTAGAGACAGCTGCATTCACGTTAAATAGGGCACCATCAAAATCCATTGAGACGACGCCTTATGAACTGTGGTTTGGCAAGAAACCAAAGTTTTCGTTTCTTAAAGTTTGGGGTTGCGATGCTTATATGAAAAAGTTTCATCCTGATAAGCTCAAACCCAAATCGGAGAAATATGTCTTCATAGGATACCCAAAGGAGACAGTTGGTTACACCTTCTATCACAGATCCGAAGGCAAGACATTCGTTGCTAAGAATGGATCCTTTCTAGAAAAGGAGTTTCTCTCGAAAGGAGTGAGTGGGAGGAAAGTAAAACTTGATGAGGTAACTGTACCTGCTCCATAATTGGAAAGTAGTTCATCACAAAAATCTGTTCCTGTGACTCCTGCACCAATTAGTGAGGAAGATAATGATGATGATCATGTAACTTCGGATCAAGTTACTACCAAACCTCGTAGGTCAACCAGAGTGAGATCTGCACCAGAGTGGTACGGTAATCCTATTCTGGAGGTCATGTTACTTGACCATGACAAACCTACGAACTATGAGGAAGCGATGATGAGCCCAGATTCCGATAAATGGCTTGAGGCCATGAAATCTGAGATAGGATCCATGTATGAGAACAAAGTGTGGACTTTGGTGGACTTGCCCGATGATTGGCAAGCCATTGATAATAAATGGATCTTCAAGAGGAAGACGGACACTGATAGTAGTGTTACTATCTACAAAGCTAGAATTGTCGCAAAAGTTTTTGACAAGTTCAAGGTGTTGACTACGATGAGAGTTTCTCACTCGTATCTATGCTTAAGTCTGTCCGAATCATGTTAGCAATTGCCGCGTTTTATGAAATCTGGCAAATGGATAAACAAAACTGCATTCCTTAATGGATTTATTAAAAAGAGTTGTATGTGATGCAAAAAGAAGGTTTTGTCAATCCTAAAGGTGCTAACAAAATATGCAAGCTCCAGCGATCCATTTATGGACTGGTGCAAGCATCTCGGAGTTGGAATATACGCTTTGATAAGTTGATCAAAGCATATAGTTTTATACAGACTTGTGGTGAAGCCTGTATTTACTAGAAAGTGAGTGGGAGCACTACAACATTTCTGATAAGTATATGTGAATGACATATTGTTGATCAGAGATAATGTAGAATTATTCTGCAAAGCATAAAGGAGTGTTTGAAAGGAGTTTTTCAAAGAAAGACCTCGGTGAAGCTGCTTACATATTGAGCATCAAGATCTATAGAGATAGATCAAGACGCTTGATAAGTTTTTTCAATAAGTACAAACCTTGACAAGATTTTGAAGTAGTTCAAAATGGAGCAGTCAAAGAAAGAGTTCTTGCCTGTGTTACAAGGTGTGAAGTTGAGTAAGACTCAAAGCCCGACCACGGCAGAAGATAGAAAGAGAATGAAAGTCATTCGCTATGCCTCAGTCATAGGTTCTATAAAGTATGCCATGCTATGTACCAGATCTATTGTATACCATACACTGTGTTAAGAGAGGGAGTACAATAGTGATCTAGGAGTAGATCAATGGACAGCGGTCAAAATTATCCTTACTGGAATAAGGATATGTTTCTCGATTATGGAGGTGACAAAAGGTTCGTCGTAAAGGGTTACGTCGATGCAAGTTTTGACACTGATCCAGATGACTCTAAGTCTCAATCTGGATACATATTGAAAGTGGGAGCAATTAGCTAGAGTAGCTCCATGCAGAGCATTGTTGACATAGAAATTTGCAAAATACATGCGAATCTGAATGTGGCAGACCCGTTGACTAAACTTCTCTCACAAGCAAAACATGATCACTTTTTGGGTCTTAATCACATAGCGATGTGAACTAGATTATTGAATCTAGTAAACCCTTTGGGTGTTAGTCACATGGAGATGTGAACCAATCACATAAAGATGAGAACTATTGATGTTAAATCACATGGCTGTGTAATCTAGATATTGACTCTAGTGCAAGTGGGAGACTGAAGGAAATATGCCCTAGAGGCAATAATAAAGTTATTATTTATTTCCTTATATCATGATAAATGTTTATTATTCATGCTAGAATTGTATTAACCGGAAACATAATACATGTGTGAATACATAGACAAACAGAGTGTCACTAGTATGCCTCTACTTGACTAGCTCATTAATCAAAGATGGTTATGTTTCCTAACCATAGACAAAGAGTTGTTATTTGATTAACGGGATCACATCATTAGGTGAATGATCTGATTGACATGACCCATTCCATTAGCTGAGCACCCGATCGTTTAGTATGTTGCTATTGCTTTCTTCATGACTTATACATTTTCCTATGACGAGATTATGCAACTCCCGTTTGCCAGAGGAACACTTTGTGTGCTACCAAACGTCACAACGTAACTGGGTGATTATAAAGGTGCTCTATAGGTGTCTCCAAAGGTACATGTTGGGTTGGCGTATTTCGAGATTAGGATTTGTCACTCCGATTGTCAGAGAGGTATCTCTGGGCCCTCTCGGTAATGCACATCACATAAGCCTTGCAAGCATTGCAACTAGTGAGTTAGTTGAGAGATGATGTATTACAGAACGAGTAAAGAGACTTGCCGGTAACGAGATTGAACTAGGTATTGAGATACCGACGATCAAATCTCGGGCTAGTAACATACCGATGACAAAGGGAACAACGTATGTTGTTATGCGGTCTGACCGATAAAAGATCTTCGTAGAATATGTAGGAGTCAATATGAGCATCCAGGTTCCGCTATTGGTTATTGACCGGAGACGTGTCTTGGTCATGTCTACATAGTTCTCGAACCCGTAGGGTCCGCACGCTTAAGGTTTCGATGACAGTTATATTATGAGTGTTTGCATTTTGATGTACCGAAGTTTGTTCGGAGTCCCGGATGTGATCACGGACATGACGAGGAGTCTCGAAATGGTCGAGACATAAAGATTGATATATTGGAAGCCTATATTTGGATATCGGAAGTGTTCCGGGTGAAATCGGGATTTTACCGGAGTACCGGGAGGTTACCGGAACCCCCCGGGAGGTATATGGGCCTTAGTGGGCTTTAGTGGAAGAGAGGAGAGGTGGCTAGGGCTGGGCCGCGCGCCCCTCCCCCTAGTCCGAATAGGACAAGGAGAGGGGGGCGGCGCCCCCCCTTCCTTCTCTCTCTCCTCTTTCCCCCCCTCCTGAATCCTATTCCAACCAGGAAAGGGGGGAATCCTACTCCCGGTGGGAGTAGGACTCCTCCTGGCACGCCCTCCTCCTGGCCGGCCGCACCCCCCCTTTGATCCTTTATATACGGGGGCAAGGGGCACCCCTAGGGACACATGTTGATCCACGCGATCATATTCTTAGCCGTGTGCGGTGCCCCCTTCCACCATAGTCCTCGATAATATTGTAGCGGTGCTTAGGCGAAGCCCTGCGATGGTAGTACATCAAGGTCGTCACCACGCCGTCGTGCTGACGGAACTCTTCCCCGACACTTTGCTGGATCAGAGTCCGGGGATCGTCATCGAGCTGAACGTGTGCTAGAACTCAGAGGTGTCGTAGTTTCGGTGCTTGATCGGTCGGGCCGTGAAGACGTACGACTATATCAACCGCGTTGTGCTTCCGCTGTCGGTCTACAAGGGTACGTAGATCACACTCTCCCCTCTCGTTGCTATGCATCACCATGATCTTGCGTGTGCGGAGGAATTTTTTTTGAAATTACTACGTTCCCCAACAGGTAAAACCCTACGTCCTACTTGATTAATATTGATGATATGGGTAGTACAAGAGTAGATCTACCATGAGATCGAAGAGGCTAAACCCTAGAAGCTAGCCTATGGTATGATTGTTGTTGTGTATGTCGTCGTACAGACTAAAACCCTCCGGCTTATATAGACACCGGAGAGGGCTAGGGTTACACAAAGTCGGTTACAATGGTAGGAGATCTGCATATCCGTATCGCCAAGCTTTCCTTCCACGCCAAGGAAAGTCCCTTCCGGACACGGGACGAAGTCTTCAATCTTGTATCTTCATAGTCCAGGAGTCCGGCCGAAGGTATAGTCCGGCCATCCGGACACCCCCTAATCCAGGACTCCCTCAATGGTCATGCCCCGCTGGTCAATGGTTTATTCTTATTTAATCTCGAACGTGATGTTACACATATTCATAGTGTGAATACCAAAAGATGTAAGGTTGATAATGATAGTCCCACATACTTGTGGAACTGCCGCCTTGGTCACATTGGTGTCAAACACATGAAGAAACTCCATGCAGATGGACTTTTGGAGTCTCTTGATTATGAATCATTTGACACGTGCGAACCATGCCTCATGGGCAAAATGACCAAGACTCCGTTCACCGGAACAATGGAGCGAGCAACCAACTTATTGGAAATCATACATACTGATGTGTGCGGTCCAATGAGTGTTGAGGCTCGCGGTGGCTATCGTTATGTTCTCACCCTCACTGATGACTTGAGTAGATATGGGTATGTCTACTTGATGAAACACAAGTCTGAGACCTTTGAAAAGTTCAAGGAATTTCAGAGTGAGGTTGAGAATCAACATGACAGGAAAATTAAGTTCTTGCGATCAGATCGTGGGTGAGAATATTTGAGTCACAAATTTGGCACGCACTTAACGAAATGTGGAATAGTTTCACAACTCATGCCGCCTGGAACACCTCAGCGTAATCGTGTGTCCGAACGTCGTAATCACACTCTATTGGATATGGTGCGATCTATGATGTCTCTTACCGATCTACCGCTGTCATTTTGGGGCTATGCTTTAGAGACTGCCGCATTCACTTTAAATAGGGCTCCGTCGAAATCCGTTGAGACGACACCGTATGAATTATGGTTTGGGAAGAAACCTAAGCTGTCGTTTCTGAAAGTTTGGGTATGCGATGCTTATGTGAAGAAACTTCAACCTAAAAAGCTCGAGCCCAAATCGGAAAAATGCGTCTTCATAGGAAACACTAAAGAAACTATTGGGTATACCTTCTACCTCAGATCCGAAGGCAAGATCTTTGCTGCCAAGAATGGATCCTTTCTAGGGAAAGAGTTTCTCTCAAAAGAAGTAAGTGGGAGGAAAGTAGAACTTGATGAAGTATTGCCTCTTGAACCGGAGAGTGGCGCAGCTCAGGAAAATGTTCCTGGGGTGCCTGCACTGACTAGAGAGGAAGTTAATGATGATGATCATGAAGCTTCAGATCAAGTTGCTACTGAACTTCGTAGGTCCACAAGGACACGTTCCGCACCAGAGTGGTACGGCAACCCTGTCCTAGAAATCATGTTGTTAGACAATGGTGAACCTTCGAACTATGAAGAAGCGATGGCGGGCCCAGATTCCGACAAATGGCTAGAAGCCATGAAATCCGAGATAGGATCCATGTATGAAAACGAAGTATGGACTTTGACTGACTTGCCCGATGATCGGCGAGCCATAAAAAATAAATGGATCTTTAAGAAGAAGACAGACGCGGATGGTAATGTGACCATCTATAAAGCTCGGCTTATCGCTAAGGGTTATCGACAAGTTCAAGGGGTTGACTATGATGAGACTTTCTCACCCGTAGCTAAGCTGAAGTCCGTCTGAATCATGTTAGCAATTGCCGCATTCTATGATTATGAGATATGGCAAATGGACGTCAAAACGGCATTCCTTAATGGTTTCCTTAAGGAAGAATTGTATATGTTATGATGCAGCCGGAAGGTTTTGTCGATGCTAAGAATGCTGACAAGGTTTGCAAGCTCCAACGCTCAATCTATGGGCTGGTGCAAGCATTTTGGAGTTGGAACATTCGTTTTGATGAGATGATCAAAGCGTTTGGGTTTACGCAGACTTATGGAGAAGCCTGCTTTTACAAGAAAGTGAGTGGGAGCTCTGTAGCATTTCTCATATTGTATGTGGATGACATACTATTGATGGGAAATGATATAGAATTCTTGGAAAGCATAAAGGCCTACTTGAACAAGTGTTTTTCAATGAAGGATCTTGGAGAAGCTGCTTACATATTAGGCATCAAGATCTATAGAGATAGATCGAGACGCCTCATTGGTCTTTCACAGAGTACGTACCTTGACAAGATATTGAAGAAGTTCAATATGGATCATTCAAGGAAGGCGTTCTTGCCTGTGTTGCAAGGTACAAGATTGAGCATGGCTCAATGCCCGACCACGGCAGAAGATAGAGAAAAGATGAGTGTCGTCCCCTATGCCTTGGCCATAGGGTCTATCATGTATGCCATGCTGTGTACCAGACCTGATGTAAACCTTGCCGTAAGTTTGGTAGGAAGGTACCAAAGTAATCCCGGCATGGAACACTGGACAACGGTCAAGAATATCCTGAAGTACCTGAAAAGGACTAAGGATATGTTTCTCGTTTATGGAGGTGACGAAGAGCTCGTCGTAAAGGGTTACGTCGATGCTAGCTTTGACACAGATCTGGATGACTCCAAGTCACAAACCGGATACGTGTATATTTTGAATGGTGGGGCAGTCAGCTGGTGCAGTTGCAAGCAAAGCGTCGTGGTGGGATCTACATGTGAAGCGGAGTACATGGCAGCCTCGGAGGCAGCACAAGAACCAATCTGGGTGAAGGAGTTCATTACCGACCTAGGAGTTATTCCCAATGCGTCGGGCCCGATGACTCTCTTCTGTGACAACACTGGAGCTATTGCCCTTGCCAAGGAGCCCAGGTTTCACAGGAAGACTAGGCATATCAAGTGTCGCTTCAACTCCATTCGTGAAAATGTTCAAAATGGAGACATAGATATTTGTAAAGTGCATACGGACCTGAATGTCGCAGATCCGTTGACTAAACCTCTCCGTCGAGCAAAACATGATCAACACGAGAACTGTATGGGTGTTCGATTCATCACAATGTAACTAGATTATTGACTCTAATGCAAGTGGGAGACTATTGGAAATATGCCCTAGAGGCAATAATAAAATGGTTATTATTATATTTCCTTGTTCATGATAATTGTCTATTGTTCATGCTATAATTGTGTTATCCGAAAATTGTAATACATGTGTGAATATATAGACCACAACATGTCCCTACTAAGCCTCTAGTTGACTAGCTCGTTGATCAATAGATGGTTACGGTTTCCTGACCATGGACATTGGATGTCATTGATAACGGGATCACATCATTAGGAGAATGATGTGATGGACAAGACCCAATCCTATGCATAGCACAAGATCGTGTAGTTCGTTTGCTAGAGCTTTTCTAAGTGTCAAGTATCATTTCCTTAGACCATGAGATTGTGCAACTCCCGGATACCGTAGGAGTGCTTTGGGTGTACCAAACGTCACAACGTAACTGGGTGGCTATAAAGGTACACTACAGGTATCTCTGAAAGTGTATGTTGGGTTGGCATGAATCGAGACTGGGATTTGTCGCTCCGTATGATGGAGAGGTATCTCTGGGCCCACTCGGTAATGCATCATCATAATGAGCTCAGTGTGACTAAGTAGTTGGTCACGGGATGATGTGTTACGGAATGAGTAAAGTGACTTGCCGGTAACGAGATTGAACAAGGTATTGGGATACCGACGATCGAATCTCGGGCAAGTAACGTACCGATTGACAAAGGGAATTGAATACGGGATTGATTGAATCCTCGACATCGTGGTTCATCCGATGAGATCATCATGGAATATGTGGGAGCCAACATGGGTATCCAGATCCCGCTGTTGGTTATCGGCCGGAGAGTTGTCTCGGTCATGTCTACATGGTTCCCGAACCCGTAAGGTCTACACACTTAAGGTTCGGTGACGCAAGGGTTGTAGAGATATTAGTATGAGGTAACTCGAAAGTTGTTCAGAGTCTTGGATGAGATCCCGGACGTCACAAGGAGTTCCAGAATGGTCCAGAGGTAAAGATTTATATATAGGAAGACCAGTTTCGGCCACCGGGAAAGTTTCGGGGGTCACCGGTATTGTACCGGGACCACCGGAAGGGTCCCGGGGGTCCATCGGATGGGGCCACCTATCCTGGACGGCCCCATGGGCTGAAGTGGGAAGGGAACCAGCCCCTGGTGGGCTGGTGTGCCCCCCATGGGCCTCCCCCTGTGCCTAGGGTTGGAAACCCTAGGGGTGGGGGCGCCTCCACTTGGCTTGGGGGCCAAGCCACCCCTTGGCCGCCGCCCCCCCATCTAGATGGGATCTAGAGGGGTCGGCACCCCCTGGCCCCTATATATAGTGGAGGGGAGGAAGGGCAGCCGCACCCAAGTCCCTGGCGCCTCCCTCCCCCTCCGTGACACCTCTCCCTCTCATTGGTGCTTGGCGAAGCCCTGCCGAGATCCCGCTGCTTCCACCACCACACCGTCGTGCTGCTGGATCTCCATCAACCTCTCCTCTCCCCTTGCTGGATCAATAAGGAGGAGACGTCTCTCCCAACCATACGTGTGTTGAACGCGGAGATGCCATCCGTTCGGCGCTCGGTCATCGGTGATTTGGATCACGACGAGTACGACTCCATCAACCCCGTTCTCTTGAACGCTTCCGCTCATGATCTACAAGGGTATGTAGATGCACTCCTCTTCCCCTCATTGCTAGATGACTCCATAGATTGATCTTGGTGATGCGTAGAAAATTTTTAAATTTCTGCTACGTTCCCCAACATTTGCTGTTCGTGAGAACAGGCGATGATACCAAATTGTGCTCGATCTGAGGAAGGACTTCATCATCTTCAACATTGTCATGAGGACCAATGTCTTCAGCTGTGGTGGGGTCAACAGTTGGATTCTCTTCAGCTTCAGGAGCCTCTATGAAAGCAGGATCGTGAACTACCAAACGACGTTCTCAATGTGCAGAGGAAGGACGAGCAACCGAAATTGGCTCGACAACAAGGGGCTCTATGGAAGCAGCCTGGTCTCTCTTCTTTGTTTTTCTTTTCTTGGTTGGGGGAGCATCATCAGTGGTGGCTTTGGTCTTGCGCTTTCTGGCTTCGGCTTCAGCTGCTCTAGTTTTCTTGAATTCTGAAGCCACTGTGGGGACCTTAGGCTTCGAGCCTGTCATACTGGCTGGGAAGACAATGCGAGGTTCTTCCTGCCTTGATGCTTCTGGTTCGGCCACAGCTGGCTTCTTCTTCTTCTTGGTAGCCATTCTGGGATCGATGCCTGGTCTCCCCAAAGCCTTGCGCTTTTCAGCTTCATTGTAGCCTTGAACACATTTGGCAGCAAGATTCTTCATGCGCTCACGAGAACCTTTTGCTTCTTCTCGTTTCTTGTGGAATGCCTCCTTAAGCTCATGCATCATGACCTTGAAGTTTTGAATGTCTTGAACATTGAGCTTGGCCATGTGCCTCTTGAGCTGAGCCTTTTCATAATCGATCTTATGCTTCAGCTCAACAATTTTCTGAGCAAGAGCCAGCTCAGGAGCAATGGCTCCATGGAAGGAGACGCTGAGGCCAATTGGAAGCTAAAGATCATCAAAACTGACATCTGGGCTGTCAAACCACTCATCAATAAACTTGTATAAGATTTCCACATCAAAGAGGGGAAGATCATTGAAGATTTCCGCCTCTTGCTTGCTCTTTATCAACTGCTCAAGAGCGTCATAGCCAAGATCGTCATCGCTGGACAGATCAATGGCGCCATTCTTGTTTCTCAAAACAGCAGCAGGGGTTAGTGCTTGACCAGTGGGTTGCATGGGCTTTTTCAACTTGGCAGACTTGGAGATGCGTGAGAGATCTTCAGACTGCACACTAGCTTCAGGAGGTGAAGTGGCCAGAGGCTTCGCCTGTGAGACCTTTGGTGTAGAGGGGGCTTTGAAGCCTTTGGTTTCAGTTGCTTCACAAGCTTCGAAGGTGCAGGCGCTTCATCAGAATTAGTGTCATCTGCAGAGTGGTCCACGGCTTCCCCTTGAACCTAAATGTGAGTGATGAGACCTTCTAAGTTGTAGAAGGGCCCAATAAGATTGGGTTCAGCTTCGCGTGTGCCATCAGCTCGTGGTGTAGAGGGGCCTGGGTTGAAGTCTAATCCCAAAGACTTCTTGTAGCCAGATAGTTGCGCTTGAACAGATTATCTTCACGACACCATAACAGAGAGGATGGGTCGGCATTAGCAGGCTGAGGTCCACGAATCATGCAGGGGTAGAAGGCTTGAGCAATAGCTTCGGACTTCCACTTGGGCTGAAGACCTTTGTAAATTATATCTCCCCAGGGGCCCTTTAAGGCATTCTTCTCAGCATACTCCTTGTTGACGAATCTGTACTTGAACCATTCCTCTGCCCAATGTCTTTGAATCCATTGGATTCGGTTCTTGCGTTCTCCATAGGTTTCTTCTGGATCTGACTTGTATAACTCATAGAGATCCGGTGGCAGGTCCTTAGCAGTGTTTCCACGATGTTGTTTGCCGCCCTTCCTGACTGATTTTTGAGTTGTCATTAAGTTTGGACTGAAAGGCTTCAACACTGTCAAAGTCTTCCGTCTACTGGTCAGACAGGAACTGGCTTCAGGAGAATTTATGTGACGCTGTAAGAACTCTGCAAATGAATGCATACTATGAGAACCAAGGGATTCTCCCACGAACATGTACCTATGACAGCATTAGAGATGCGAGGGAAGGGGAAGAGGTCATATGCATTCTCAGAAGATTTTGAAGATAAATCAGTTTAGAAGACATTGACCTCATAGTGCGAAGACATTCACTCATATGTAGAGAGTTGGTTCCAGATTTGTAAGAATCCACGAATAAGTACAAGTGAGGAATCTAACTACTTTGTGAAGCATAAGTGAACATACTAGGCATGATATGAGATGCAGACTGAGATAGATCCAACTTGTAGGAACAGAAACCACTTGTGGTTGAGAAGGATGAATCTATCGGATCACAAAGACTGTAAAAAGAGGTTTTATTTACCACACGAGGAACTGCTAGACGGAGTGGGAGAGGAGGCCGAGAAGTTCGATCTTCCGTGCCCTAACTTGGCGACGGAGGACACCTACGGCGACGGCGGAGAAGACGATGTCCGCAGCCGGCGTGAGGACGGCGTCAGTGAGGTCGCGGCAGCTAAGCGCTTCGTCGCCGACGTCATCGAGGGCCAGCGGTGGCGCTAGGGTTTGTGCGAGAGTGTAAGAAGAGATAATGACTGGGGTGAGGCGTGTATTTATAGGGACAGGGACGACACAGTGTTAGTACACAGGTACCCCTGGCGGTTCACATCTGAAGGACACGTGGCGATCATGCAACACATTGAAGGTTGTTCCACGTTCCCACGCACGCCTAGATTGTCTGGTGGTCGTTCCCACTTCTCTGGGTTTCAGGTAAAAAGGATTGAGCATTGAAAACAGATTAATGTTTGTCTCTGTGTCTTCTGCTGACAAGGACGCAGAGAAGATGTTTTGACAGTTTCAATAGAATGCATATGATTTGGATAGATAGATTTAAGACGGGAGCATAGAAAGGTCAGGGTCCGATCACATTCACTTAGTTCAAAAAATTCAACTAGAATACATAGCTATAAGTGAATGTTGTAGAGGACAGAAACCAAATCATTACATTGAAGATAAACATGAAGCCATGTTAATAATGAAGACAAACAAAATGCGAAGACTTTGCAAATGTAATGCCAACAGAAAGTATTCCAAACAAAAGTTTGGTGGTGGCGTTACCCACCGTATAGGAAATATTAGACCTAGACATGGCACACAATTATCGTGGCGCTCTGAAGTCAAATTTCGTGTTAATGTATTCACACTTAGAGTGTAAGTCTTCATTTGTTGAAGATATACGTTACTTCGTGTGTTTGCACATCTAAGTCATCAACATGCATAAGTGTTAGGATGTGTGCATGATCATAGGACATTTGAGGATTCCAAGATATTTAGCTCACACCACAACTTGCAAAACCTTTTCTCATCCAAGGGCTTTGTGAAGATATCTGCCAGTTGCTCTTCAGTGCTGACGTGAATGATATCAATATCTTCCTTCATGACATGATCTCTGAGAAAGTGATGAAGGATCTGAATGTGCTTTGTCTTCAAGTGCTGAACTGGGTTGTTGGCGATCTTGATGGCGCTTTCATTGTCGCAGTAGAGTGGCACTTGCTTCAAATGAATGCCATAGTCTTTGAGTGTTTGCTTCATCCAAATCTGAGCACAGCAAGATCCAGTAGCAATGTATTCAGATTCAGCAGTGGAGAGAGATACACAGTTTTGCTTCTTTGAGTACCAACACACAAGTGATCGTCCCAGAAAGTGACATGTGCCTGATGTAGACTTGCGATCCACCTTGTCACCAGCATAATCAACATCCGAGAATCCAACTATATCAAACTCTGGGCCCTTTGGATACCATAATCCTAGTGTTGGGATGTGAGCCAAAAATCGAAGAATTCGATTCACAGCTAAGTGATGCGATTCCTTTGGTGCCGCTTGGAATCGGGCACACATGCAAACACTAAGCATGATATCTGGCCTAGATGCACATAAGTAAAGCAAGGAACCAATCATGGAGCGTATACCTTTTGATCGAACTCTTTACCATTGGCGTCAGAATCTAGATGACTCTTGGTAGGCATTGGCGTCGTGTAACCTTTGCAGTCTTGCATTCCAAACTTCTTCAGGCAATCCTTGAGGTATTTCTCTTGAGATATGAAGATGCTGTTGCGTTGTTGTCGTATTTGAAGACCAAGGAAGAACTTCAGCTCACCCATCATGGACATCTAATATTGCTCTTGCATCATGTATCCAAACTCATCACTGTATTTCTGATTAGTGCAGCCGACGATAATGTCATCCACATATAATTGGCACACAAACAGTTCACCATCATATGTCTTCGTGAAGAGCGTGGGATCCAAGGAACCAGGTTTGAAGCCTTTGCTCTTCAGGAAGTCCTTGAGTGTGTCATACCAAGCACGAGGGGCTTGTTTGAGGCCATACAGTGCCTTGTTGAGCTTGTAAACCATGTCAGGATGTTTTGGATTTTCAAAGCCAGGCGGTTGTGCAACATACACTTCTTCTTCAATCTTGCCATTGAAAAAGGCACTCTTCACATCCATTTGATACAGAAGAATTTTATGATGATTTGCATAGGCCAGCAGTATGCGTATAGCTTCAAGCCTAGCCACAGGAGCAAATGTTTCATCGAAGTCAATTCCTTCAACTTGAGTGTATCCTTGAGCAAAGCCTTGTTTCTGACAACTTGACAATGCTCATCTTGCTTGTTGCGATATATCCATTTAATGCCTACGATGTTGTGCTTACGAGCATCAGGACGCTTGACCAGTTCCCATACATTATTCAGCTCAAACTATTGAAGCTCTTCTTGCATAGCTTGAATCCATTCAGGCTCCATGAAGGCTTCATCAACTTTCTTGGGTTCAGACATTGAGAAGAATGCGAAGTGCCCACAGAAATTTGCTAGTTGTGTTGCCCTTGAACGAGTGAGTGGACCAGGTGCATTGATGCTATCAATTATTTTCTCAATCTGTACTTCATTTGCAACACGAGGATGAACAGGACGAAGATTTTGCTCTTGGTGATCATTGCCATCGTTAGAAGGATTGTCTTCAGGCTGAGTATTGTCCTCAGGTTGATCAGGTGCAGAGATGATGAGTTCCTCTTCGGGCTGTGCTTCAGATGGTATGATTTCTACAGTTCCCATAAGCTTGATGGATTCACTGGATGGAACTTCATCTAGCACATTTGGCAGGTGCTCTCTTTGCGAGCCGTTAGTCTCATCGAACCGCACATCCATAGTTTCAACCACTTTATAGTGAAAGAGGTTGAAGACTTTGTAGGAGTGCAAATCCTTTCCGTATCCAAGCATAAAACCTTCATGTGCTTTCGGTGCAAATTTTGAAGTGCGATGTGGATCCTTGATCCAGCACCTAGCACCAAATACTCTGAAGTAACTGACATTTGGCTTCTTACCAATGAGGAGCTCATAGGATGTTTTGTTGAGAAGCTTGTGAAGATAAACGCGGTTGATGACATGGCATGCAGTATCAATGGCTTCAGGCCAGAACTTTCTTGGAGTCTTGTATTCATCAAGCATCGTCCGGGCCATCTCAATGAGTGTTCTATTCTTGCGTTCCACGATGCCATTCTGCTGCGGCGTGTACGGAGCTGAGAACTCATGAGTGATGCCCAATGTATCAAGATAAGTGTCGAGGCCGGTGTTCTTGAATTCAGTGCCATTGTCACTTCTGATGTGCTTGATCTTGACACCATACTTGTTCATGGCTCGATTGGCGAAGCGTCTGAAGACATCCTGCACTTCAGTCTTGTAGAGGATTATATGCACCCATGTATATCTTGAATAATCATCAACAATGACGAAGCCATAGAGACAAGCAGTAGTGGTAAGAGTTGAGTAGTGAGTGGGACCGAAGAGGTCCATGTGTAGCAGTTCGAAGGGTTGAGTCGTTGTCGTGATTGTCTTCGAGGGATGCTTGGCCCTCATCATCTTTCCAGCTTCGCAGGCACCGCATAAGTGATCCTTCTTGAACTTGACGCCCTCGATGCCTATGATATGCTTCTTCTTTGCAAGAGTGTGCAAATTCCTCATGCCAGCATGCCCTAGCCTCCGATGCTAGAGCCAGCATTCTGAAGCTTTTGCAAGAAGACATACGGCAAGCTGTGGTCCTGCTGAGAAATCTACCATGTACAAATCATCTTTCCGATACCCTTCAAAGACTAGAGACTTGTCAGATTCCATTTGAACAAGGCAACGATATTTTCCAAACATCACAATCATGTTTAAATCACAAAGCATTGAGACAGACATTAAGTTGAAACCAAGGGATTCAACAAGCATCACTTTATCCATGTGCTGATCCCTTGAGATTGCAACTCTACCTAGACCCAATACTTGCTTTTACCAGTATCAGCAAATGTGATGTGACTCTTGTCAGATGGACGTAAGGTTGAGTCCATGAGAAGACTTCGCTTGCCAGTCATGTGATTAGTACATCCACTATCAATAATCCATTCCGAAGCAGCTGGTGTCATACCCTTGGCACCGCGTGCCATGAAGCAGTAGGTGGGAGCGGAGTTGTCCTTGTCATTAGCATTGGCGTCGATGATGAAGTCATTGCCTTCAGTGTTGAAGATGGACTTGGCAACGTAGGCTGTAGCCAGACTTGCAACGCCAGAATCGGACTCCTCCTCAGACTCCACCTCCGCCTCCTCAGAAGCAGACTCCTCCTCTGAATCCATTTCCTTGCCAACAAATGCACGAGCCTTGCCAGATGAGCTCTTCTTGTGTGATGGAGACTTTGATGAAGACTTGGAAGAAGACTTTGAGTATTTTTTCTTCTTCTTGTCGTTAGAACCATATTCCTTGCTCTTCTTCTTGTTGTTGTTCTCATTGTCCCACTGCGGACACTCAGAGATGTAGTGACCATGTTTCTTGCACTTGTGGCATGTTCTCTTCTTGTAGTCATGAGCAGAAGCTTCATCATTCCTTGAGCTGGATCGTGACGACTTTCTGAAGCCTTTCTTCTTGGTGAATTTCTGGAACTTCTTCACAAGCATAGCAAGCTCCTTTCCAATGTCTTCAGGATCATCAGAACTGCAATCAGATTCTTCTTCAGATGAGGAAACATTCTTTGCCTTCAAAGCCCGAGTTCGCCCATAGTTGGGACCATAGATGTCTCTTTTCTCAGAAAGCTGAAACTCATGTGTGTGTTGAGCCTTTCAAGTATGGCAGACGGATCGAGTGTCTTGAAGTCAGTGCGTTCTTGAATCATCAAGGCTAAGGTGTCAAACGAGCTGTCAAGTGATCTCAGGAGTGTCTTGACGACTTCATGCTTGGTCATCTCAGTAGCGCCGAGAGCTTGAAGCTCATTTGTGATGTCAGTGAGTCGAACAAACGTGAGCTGAACATTCTCATTGTCTTTTCTCTTGAAGCGGTTGAAGAGGTTGCGAATGACATTGATTCTTTGATCTCTCTGGGTTGAGATGCCTTCGTTGACCTTGGAGAGCCAGTCCCAGACTATCTTGGATGTTTCTAGAGCAGTCACACGGCCATACTATCCTTTGGTCAGATGACCAAAGATGATGTTCTTGGCAGTGGAATCTAGTTGAACGAACTTCTTGACATCAACAGCGGTGACACCTTCACCAGCCTTGGGGATGCCATTCTTGACGACATACCAGAGGTCGACATCAATGGCTTCCAGATGCATGCACATCTTATTCTTCCAGTAGGGATATTCAGTTCCATCGAAGACTAGGCACGCAGCGGAGACTTTGATTATCCCTGCAGTCAACATAGCTAAAACTCCAGGTGGTTAAACCGAATCACACAGAACAAGGGAGTACCTTGCTCTGATACCAATTGAAAGTGCTAGTGATCGACTAGAGGGGGGTGAATAGGCGATTTTTATGAAAGTCTTCAAAACATGGAAGTTTCGAAGACAAACGATAGAAATAAACCTATTACCATGCAGTAGAAGGTAGACTACACTAAGAAAGCCATAGTCAAGTATTCAATGAAATGAAAGCATAAAGACTAATAGCAGCTAGGCAGTATAGATCAGGATGGAAGATAGTACGAAGCCAATCAGAACAAGCAGTCACACAGTGAAGACAAATAGATAATGCAAACTGGCAATGACTTCACAAGGACTAACTGTAAATAAAGAGATGGAAAGGATAGAACCAGTGGCTCGTTAAAGACAATGATTTGTTGGACCAGTTCCAATTGCTGTGACAACCGTACGTCTGGTTAGGGAGGCTGAGATTCAACTCAAAACACCGCGTCTTCACCTTATTCCCCTTGAGCTAAGGACACCCAGTCCTCGCCCAATTACTCTGGTAAGTCTTCAAGGTAGACTTCCAAACCTTCACAGACTTTGTTCACTGGCGATCCACAATGACTCTTGGATGCTCAGAACAGAACGCGACACCTAACCGGTTGGAGGATTCACAGTCCTCAGGTGTAATAAGTCTTCATATCACACAGACAAGAAGACATAAGTGATGCGTAACACTCTTTGGCTCTGGGTGTTTAGGGCTTTGTCCTCGCAAGTATTTCTCTCTCAAAGGCTTCGAGGTGGGTTGCTCTCAAACGACAAAATCCGTGCACTAACTCTGAGCAGCTAACCAATTTATGGTGTAGGGGGTGGGCTATTTATAGCCACTAGGCAACCCGACCTGATTTGTCCGAAATGACCCTGGGTCACTAAGGAACTGACACGTGTTCCAATGGTCAGATTTCAAACACACACGGCAACTTTACTTGAGCTACAAGCAAAGCTGACTTATCCAGCTCTGGATAAGATTTGCTCTCATTGTCTTCGCTCAAAGACATAGGATTTTGGTTAAGCATCACTTCAGTCATTCTGACTGGTTTACTTGGACCCCACTTAATAGTACAGTGGTTCCTATGACTCAACAAAGAAGAAAACGAGACAACGAAACAACTAAGTCTTTGTGCTCCATAGTCTTCACACAATGTCTTCTCTTGTCATAGACTTCAATGTGAATACGTTCACATACCACCTTTGTCTTCAATGTCTTCATACATTTTTAGGGGTCATCTCCGATAGGTAAACCGAATCAGTGAGGGACTACTACCTGTGTTATCCTGCAATTCTCACAAACACATCAGTCCCTCAACCAGGTTTGTCATCAATACTCCAAAACCAACTAGGAGTGGCACTAGATGCACTTACACTGGGCGACTCAGATCTCGTTGCACAACAATTTTTTAGGGAAATGGGATTCTAAGGACCCACTCATGGCGGCTTATCGTCAGGCAGTGAATAATATTGCAGGTCACTTTAAAGGTTATCAGGTGGATCACATAGATTGGCGGCATAAAGAGGCGGCTGATGCTTTATCTCGATTAGGTTCTCAACGTAAGACGGTTCCCCCTCATGTGTTCCTTGATGTGGTGCACAACCCGTCTGTAAAGTTACCTTCTGAAGAAGATCTGGCTATTCCTGACCTGGAAGGACAGCTTGTGGCTGCTCTCCGAGCTATTCCAGATTGGACGCGACCTTATCTGGCTTATGACATCTAACACGGGTGAACTTCCACAAGAAGAAATCTTTTCTCGACAGGTGATCCGGCGGTCTAAGTCCATGACAATAGTCAATGGCGATTTACACAGATGCAGTGTGACGGGCGTCTTTCAACGCTGTGTTTCCCTTGAAGAAGGGAGAGAGATTCTGCAAGAAATACATGCTTGAGACTGCGGTCATCATGCCGGGTCACGATCATTAGTGGCCAAAGCTTTCAGACACTGTTTTTACTGGTTAACTGCTCATGCTGATGCAGAGGACATTGTTCACAAGTGCGATGGCTGCCAGAAGTTTGCAAGACAGGCTCATGTGCCCGCTCAAGAGTTGAGGATGATCCCAATAACTTGGACATTCGCGGTCTGGGGGCTTGATATGGTTGGGCCGTTTAAGAGGTCCAAGGATAAAAATACTCACCTTCCGGTTGCAGTTGATAAGTTCATCAAGTGGGTTGAGGCAGAGCCGGTCAGCAATTGTGAGGCGCAACAACAGTTCGGTTTTGTGAAAAAGCTGATTTTTTGCTTTGGTTATCCTCATAGTATCATCACCGATAACAGGACAAATCTATATAAGGGTGCTAAGAAATAATTCTATCAAAGGGAGCACATCCGGCTTGATGTTTCATTTGTGTCTCATCCACAGTCTAATGGCCAGGTTGAGCGAGCTAAACAGGAGATATTATGAGGGATCAAGCCTCGGCTCATGGTTCCTCCGGAGCGTACTATGGATTGTTGGGTTGAAGAGCTTTCGGCCGTCCTCTGGAGCATAAGGACTACCCCCAACAGATCAACTGGCTATACACTGTTCTTCATGGTCTATGGTGCAGAGGCGGTTCTTCCAAGTGACATCCGACATGACTCGCCCAGGGTGGTGGCTTACGTTGAAACAGATAATGAGACGGCACATCAGAACACCTTGGATGCTTTGGAATAAGAACGGGATCTCGCAGCGGCTCAATCTGCAATTTATCAGCAAGACCTTCGTCGTTATCACAGTCGAAGAGTTCGAAGCCGTACTTTCCAGGAGGGCAACTTAGTGCTCCGTTTGTTTCAAGATCAGACAGGCATGCATAAGCTCTAACCTCCTTGGGAGGGCCCTTTGTGGTCAGTAAAATCCTTAATAATGGATTATATTATCTCATTGATATTCGTGAGCACAATAAATCACGTACCTCTGAGGATGAGACCAACATGCCTTGGAACATTGCTCATCTTCGGCCTTATTACACTTGAGACACTAGCTCCAGTTCTCTGACATACATGATGTATATATCTTTTTATGGTCAAATATAATAAAGCTGGCATCCCCGAAACTCGGGGCCTTTGTCGTTTCATCCCATATATTGCATAAGACTATTTATTGATCATAGGTCACTTGGGGGCTTCCAACTCATCGAGTTTAGCTTTCTCACCCTCTTAACCTGGCAAAAACACAACAATATGTTGGTTAAACCTGCATGTCTGCTTGATGCTACTCCAAACAGGTGCCCGCTGTACTCTAGACAGACAATCTTTATAACCCTGAACTTATCAAGGTTAAAACGGCGGCTTAAGTCATGTGAGAGCCGGCTTTCAGAAAGTGAGGATAAACCAAGGCTATCATGCCAGCTTCATCGAAGCAAGACTTGAGCCTCGAAAGCTGGTCTTTTTGTCGAGCCTCGAAAGCCGACTTATAATTAAAACAATATATATATATATGTGTGTTCGTATTCTTGCTCTATTTTTTACAGGAGTTCTTTTGCTATTGATCACATTATTGTGACTATAAGTCTCCGGGTCAAAAGATTTATGGGTTATTTGTGATCAGCTTTAAGCCTTTTACCGACCATGAGTCGTCGGGTTATCAACCCTAGTTATTTTTTCAAAATTTATTATCATGAATATAAGTCACCGGTGGATAATTGTCGGGTTATATCACACTAGTTATAACTTGGTGGAATCTTTTGCGGGCACAATAAGTATTTGCACTGACAAATTGCTACAGGCGGCTTATCGCAAGTACGTGCAAGCCAAAACTGTAAGGCATTAGCAAAAATCCAAAGCAATTTATCAAACCGCGATGGTTTCGATTCATAACAAATAAGGCTGGTGTTTTGATTGAATGATAAAACATGCACGAAGGCATGGTAGAGGCAATCAACAGTTTTGCTACAACTATTACAATGCTCCAGTTTTGATCCCCCAATGATCATTAAAGTTTTTTCAAGAGTGTAAATTGCTTTTGTAAGCCGGCCTCTGTGCTGTCTGGATTGGCGCATTGGTGACCTCCTGCCATTGATGTCTCCGGGTTATCCT
Source organism: Triticum urartu (assembly GCF_003073215.2). NCBI lineage: Eukaryota > Viridiplantae > Streptophyta > Magnoliopsida > Poales > Poaceae > Triticum > Triticum urartu. The sequence continues at coordinate 156,533,286 of NC_053028.1, forward strand.
GCGTCACTTCTTCTACGTCGGATCTGAAGGTTGTCCAGATTCCAGTTGACACCTGTTAAAGCTTGGAAGATGGCTTCATCATGCAAGACAGGGGACGGGTCAACATCAGGGGCAAAGATATGCTTATGCCTTTGAAGAGTCAAGTCCACATATTCAAAGGTTGGCATTTGCACTCGAGAGTTATTGTTATTGTAAGCCGCCTGATAGTTTCTCAGGTCCATATCTTCAACAAGTTGACTCGACAACACTCGAGTCTTCTTCACACAATGGTCATAATCAGTAGGTGAAAATTTCGTCCTGTCATCCTTGTATTGAGGAAACCCGACAACCATCTCTAAAGGATCTAACTCGAGGGCATACGCTATGGCCCGGCTCAAGGACATCATGGCACCAATTCAGGCGGCTGATCTCTTTAACTCTTCAATTTGCTTTGGGATCGTAGAGAGGCACCTCAGTACATCTTTGATATACTGCACCGGCTCTTTCTCCCCCATTACAGACTTGATGGTAAGAATGCTTCCAGCATATAACTGCTCTACAAGAGAGTATACTACTTTCAGCTTCATCACATTATCTTGGAGATTGCGAGTTTTGTTGCCTCCCAACATTTGAAATATGTGAATCGCCAGGCGAGTCATTATTTATATATCAGTGGCCATGTGAACTATAAATTCAAAGGATTGCTTAACAAATATGGTCTAGGCCATTTGGGAGATATGGGTCTTAAACCAGCCAGTTCTTCAGTAATGGGCACCGATTGGCTTTCGGCGTCTTCTGCGCGTTTGATCAAGGCGGCCTTTTCAGATTCAAAAGATTTCTTTTCTTCCTCAAAGTCCAGCTTGACTTTTTCTAATTCTTCCAACGAAGATTGAAGGCTTGATTCAGCCTTGGCTTGAATGGCTTGCTCAGTTTCAAGTTCTTTTTTCAAGCCGGTCACATTTGACTCGACTGTGCTCAATGCTTCCTGTAAGATAAAGAGCTCATTCAGTTATATATTTTTTGAAGCAAACTGGCAGTGATGTCTAAACTGGCATTTGTGGGCAATAGCTAGCAAGTTCATTTCATTATTAAAAGTCCCAAGCAGATTGCTAGCAATATGCTTAGGACTTGGGGGCTAATGTATGCCATTTTTCTTTGATAACTGAAGAAGACCCGACTCGGTTCATAAAAATGAGTCAGCCCTAGGGTGCTACATGTCACTTCTTTATTTCAAAGACCCGGCTCATCTCATAAAGTTAAGTCGGCCCTTGGGGACTACCTAATGTTTTCTTTTCACAAAACATATGTTTGAAGAATCAGTTTATCATCGAGATGATCACTCGGTCCTTGGGGGCTACCTTGCAAGATTTCAAGATTTTGATCTAAGTCTTAAACACACTCAATTCTTCCTATATTTAAGACTTGGGGGCTATGTGAGGATATATATATATATACATACATACATACATAAACACTATTCTGATCACGGGATCAGAATAATATCCTGATCACAACCTGACCTGCCCCGCTGGTAGTACGTTGAACTTCCCCCTGTACTAGGTTGATCTTCCGCTAACATTGCCCAAATGGGGCTTGCGATATACCGTTGGAAAGCTATGGACACCAATATCATGACCCAACTTAAATTTTTGGCAAAATATAAGCGGTTTAAGATCAGTTTTGAAAACCATTTTTTCTTTCACACAAAAAATGTGAATCGTATTTTCTATCGCATTTCTAAACCGTTTATCGGAATGAGGCATATAATATCGCGTTGGAAAGCTGCTGCAAAACCGCTCATTCCACATGTTGAAAGTTTTCTCTAATTTCCTATGGTTAAAGAGTAATTTGAAAAAACATAAAATTTTGTAAACCGAATAGCTGAGTTCGTATTTTCGATGCCATTTCTAAATGGCTAATCCAATTGAGGCATATGATATGGCGTTGGAAAGCTTATGAAAATGCGCTACTTTTTCATCTTGAAAGTTTTTTTCTAATTTTCAATGGTTTAAGAGTGATTTAGAAAATGGTCCAAGTCCTACCGAGTTCGTATTTTCGAGCTAATTTTTTAACCTGCGTCCGAATGCAGCAAATGATATGGCATTGGAAAGCTTGAACAAATGTGAAACTTTTTGATATTTATTGTTTCTCTCAATTCTTTATGGTTTTAAGTCAGTTTGGAAAATGGCGAAAAAATGTATTTTCGCCATATTTTCTACAAACTTTAAAGGAAAGGCGCAAATAATATCCCGTTGAAAAGCTACGAAAAATGAGAAACTTTTTCATGTTGATGGTTTTCTCTGATTCCTAACCGTTTTCAAGTAATTGCGAAAATGGCGAGATCATTCGTTTTGCCTTTATCGGAAACAGATTCTTTGAAAATGCACCGCGTGAAGAACCTGAACTTCTCAGCATGTCTACCTGAACTTCACTCTGTTTTCGACGTGCTTTTTTATGCTCGCAGATCGCCATCCACTACTCGTAGCTCTCCATCCACTCCCTGGAATTCAACGAGTGATATATCGATGGAAAGCTGCTGTAAACACGCAACTTTCCCGTGTTGATCATTTTTTCATACTCGCGACGATTTTAAAAGTTTTTCATCTAAAATTCATTCAGCATAGTAGTTGAACTTCCTGCTATTTTTCACGTTGAACTTCTGTGACGTATTTTTGTTTGTAGTTTTCTCATCCATTCACTAGTGTTACACAAATAATATTTCTTTTGTACAAACATCTCTCAAAATAAATTTTTTAACTTTCTCCGACCAAGGACTTGAACTTAAACAAATGATATTCCTGTCGTTTTGAGGTAAATTAAAAATGGCGAGATCATAATTTTTGCGTTCATCGCGAATGGAAATGCACTGCGTGAAGTAGTTGAACTTCTGGGCATGTCTGTTTGAACTTCACTCTGTTTTTGACGTGTTGTTTTTTGCACTGCAAGAAGTAGTTGAACTTCCGGGGCAGGTCTGTTTGAACTTCACTCTGTTTCACTTTATTGTATTTTTGTTATATGAAATACACACCGTGTAGTATGTGAACTTCCGGTTGTTATCACTTTGAACTTCTCTCTGGTTTGAGAGAATTATTTTAAAACACAACAAACTACATTTTTATGTTTTTTGGACATCTAAATACATGGTGAACTTCTCTCACAAGAATTTTTTGAACTTTTCCTCTCCGAGCAGTTGAACTTCTTTCAACAAACCTTTCAAGCTTTAATTTTTTATACTTCTATTCTCACCTGAAATGCATCCCTTGTAGTACTTGAATTTCTCGTTGTTTTCACTATGAACTTCTGTCACATTTTTTGTGTATACGTCGAATTACACGCAATTGAAGGTTGGACGTCATTTTTTTCATTTTAAAATATGCAATTGCAGGTCGGATGTCCCGCAATATAAATTCTGAACCGTGCACGAAGGTGCATGTGAACTTTTTACAACAAATCTGAGTTTTTTTATATACTTTGAACTTCTCTCTTTTTATAATTTCAACATCTTAGTCATATATTAGAAAGAAAATATGTTTTTTAAATAAGCATCAAACATTTTGTTTTTGTAAATTGAACTTCATAGTTTTATTTTCCTTAGAAACGGTAATCATTTGAGTTTCCCGTATACATCGAACTACTCCTCTATCTTAATTTGAAACTTGTCATTTTTATATTGCTTGAACATCTATTTTTTTCTTTTTAAAATTGAACTTCTAGGTTTATTATTTAGTAACAGGGAAAATATTTATTTATTTAATAAACATCGAACCGCTTTTGTTATTTTAATTTGAACTTCTAGATTTTTTTAGAAACGGGGAAAGACGTTCTTAGAAATTCTAACTACTCTCTGGTAATTAAACAACTCTATTTGTTTATTTTGAAATTATTGGTTTTGTAATAAACATTGAACTTCAATGTTTTTGAAATTTGTACTTCTAAGTATTTTAGAAACGAGGAACCCCTTATTTTATAAATATTTTGAACTATTCATTTCTTTTTAATTTCTACTTCTTTATTATTTGACGGGAAAACCATGTTCTTTTTTAAAATAAACATCAAAGTCATATGTTATGTTAATTTGAACTTCTTGCTTTTCTTTAGATACAAATTTTTCTATTTTTTATAAAAAATGACCTGCTATGTATTTTAAATTTGAACTTCATGGTTTACTTTCAGAGACGGGAAAAATGTCTACTATTGTGTCTTTTAACTTATAGGCTTTTTGGGTTTTGTAAACTTCTAGATTTATTTTTTGGCAAACTCTTTTTTTGGTAAAAATGCCTTTTTGTTTGTTTTTTAACGTTAATTTTTCTTATCTCTTTTTTTCCAACCTACGAACACTTTGTATATGTATTTCTCGTCAACTATATGCATTCACTTTTGTGATTTTAAACATAACAGGCACTGCCATGGAGGGTTGAATTTTGTCAACCACGAATTAGATGGACCTTGTGTCGGTGTACTAGAGTAGGGGTACCCTAGTATCCCGAACTTGTGCACGGGCAGTCGCAGCATCCCGCGGCAAGGCTTGCCGGGTGACCGCCAAGATCCTCCGTGGTTCCTTTGGAGCCATTCAAGAAAAAAGTGTCCAAGTCAAGAAGACAAGACCCCGGCAAGAGGAGCTTGCCGGGAAGGCCACTCAAGGCATTTCAAGGAACTTGCCGCGGCGCACCACGCGTTCCGGCAAGACCCGGTGAGCGACAAGCTCCCGGACGCGACAAGACAACGACCGCGGAAAGGCGCTTGCCGCGGCAAGCCACCTCTCCGCGCCCGCGCTCCAGCACATCCACCAACGTGTCGCTCTGGGGCCCTTCCAGGCATACGTGGCGGAAGGCTGTGCAGCTAGGGACATGCGGTGGCAAGCGGCGCTGACAAGATCACCATTGTGGCGAACGGTGGCGTCCCTGGCGGTCCCTTTTCGCACTGTTTAGGCGACACATACGGGCATTTAAGACCCTTGTCCCCAGCCGTCAGGGTTAGGTATGATACATTGTAGTAGGTAGCTGTGCCTACCACAGCACCTTTCCATTTTTGCCCTTTACCTCCATTGCCACCTATCGGTAGCCCCTTGAGCATATAAAAGGAGGCCCGTGTGCAACGTAGAGGGGGGGTTAGCCAGTTCGAACACTCACGCTCGGTCTTGCTAGCCGCTGGTGTGTACTGTAGCACTCCGCGCTCCCGAGCTAGAAATCAATACAAAACCACAAAGCAGGAGTAGGGTTTTACGCATCCGTGCGGCCCGAACCTGGGTAAATCGCTCGCGTTCTTCGCCTCGATTTGCTCTTTGCACGATCTCCGCCCCCGCCGAACCGAAAGGGACCCGGCCCGCCGGTCCCATAGGTGCCCGTGGATCAGTACCCCGGCATCTTTGGCGCGCCAGGTAGGGGGCGTTGAAGTTGTGTGAACCAGATCCGGCGTTCCCGCGAGCTAGATCTTCATCATCTTCATCAACATGCCGCCGAAGAAGAAGGTTTCGGAGGCAGCTGCTCCGTCCGTGCCGAGCCAACCACCGCCGGAGCAAACGGTTGGTGGGGCAGGCTCCGGCGGAAGGACACGCGTCGACGAGGGAACTCACGGTGCTGCCAGGTCTCAGGACAAGGCTGCGCTGCCCATCGGCGGCGTAGCCGGCTCCCACAATGACCGGGCGCACTCCAAGACCTCGGCGTCCGTGCATGCACCGCGCCCATCTCAGGAGGCGCGGGACCGGCAGCGTCATGGTGCTCACGGTACCATGCATTCGCTAGATCAAGATCGAGCTGGTGGATCTTGGAGCGCTCAGGACCACCATGTACGTCAACCTGCTGGCGCGAGCAAGACACGGTCGCCTGGACGAGATACTGCTCCTTCTAACGTAGTTAGAAGTCCGAGCATATCCCGCTCCTCGCACCGTTCGCCACCGCCACCCGCCACCGCAGCAGAAGCTCTGGCGCGAGCTCAGCTGCTCCTAGACTACCCTCCAGCGGCGGACAAGATCGACGACTGGAGGGCCACTATCCAGAGTCTCATCGGCTTCGCCAACGGCGACACTCCACGGCAGCCGAGCACGTCTCAGCCGCGGCAAGCCAGCCAGGCACGAGCCAGAGACGACAAGACTGGTGGGGGTGCGACTACTGTGCACTCTCCACCCCGAAGGCCAAGATCGCCGACTCGCCGGGTCCACCTCGACAGCGACTCCACCGTGTCGTCAGATCTGCGATCTCGTCGCGATCAGCGCCAAGTTCTTCAAGAACGACAACAAGAAGACGCTCGTACTCGCATCGAGCGCCGGAGAGAAGCGCGGCGTTAATCAGACCAGCGTGATGGGCCCTCTGTTGACATGCATGCGCCAGGGGAACCAGGTGACTTGCCGTACGCGGTAGGTTGCCCTGTGTTCACTCGTGAGCTGCGGCAAGTCCAGTGGCCCAGTACGAAGAACTTCAAACCAGATGTACCAGAGAAGTACGACGGCAAGTCGCATCCGTCGGAGTTCCTCAGCATCTACACCATCGCGGTGCAAGCTGCTGGGGGGCGGGACGACAAGATCCTTGCCAACTACTTCCCGTTGGTGCTCAAGCCCAACGTCAGGTCCTGGCTCATGCACTTGCTGGACAACTCCATATCCTCCTGGGCTGATCTATGCCATCAGTTTGTCGGCGCCTTTACAGGCGGCCACAAACCTCATGGCCAAGAGAGTGATCTTTATCTGCTCGTCCAGAAGGAAGGAGAGCCCCTGCGCAAGTATATTCAGAGGTTCAGCCGTGTACAGTACAACATCCCAGACGTCCACCCCGCCGCGGTCATCAGCGCGTTTCATCAGAACGTGCGTAACCGCAGGATGCGGGAGGAGATGGCGATGTGCAGGATCAGAGACGTCAGTGAGCTATATGCCCTGGCCGACAAGTGTGCACGCGCTGAGGAAGGGAGGAGACTCCCCGGAGAGAAGACGGGAGCAGAAGGATCTGACAGTGAGGATATTGCCCCAGCAAAGAAAAACCGGTGGCCGAACAGGAAGAAGAAAGGCAAAGAGGTGCTAGTCGTTGAGCAGCCCGGCAACGAAGGTGGCGCCAAGAAGGCCAAAGTTGGTAGCTCCGGCAAGGAGATTGCCGCGTGCGCCAACTGCCAGGCTGTGGTAGCCGCCGACAAGCAGGACGGCTCCGACAAGCAATACTGCAAGATTCACCGTACCAAGGGCCATGACCTCCAGAGCTGCAAAAAGGTCGAGCAGCTTGTCCAGCAGCAAAAGGCTGAGTACGAGCGGTGAGACAAGGAAAGGGCCCAAGGTGGCGCTGCAGAATCTGGCAAGAAGCGCGCCGGCCGAGGAGGACGCCGCGGTAAGGCCAAGCAGCGGCAAGGAGACAGACCTCCCCGCGGCCGCGACAACGATGAAGACGACGACGACGACGAAGACATGGATGATGTTGAGACCAGTGAGCAGGAGTTTCAGAAAGCCACAGAGGTCTTGTGCGTTGACGGTGGTGCTTCTCTGCATACCTCACACCGCCGACTCAAACAGTGGGTGCGGGAAGTTAATGCAGCAGAACCGCCTATCGAATCACGCAAGCTTCTGAAGTGGTCCAGCACGCCTATCATCTTCGACATTGAGGATCACCCTGATCGCACAACTGCGGTCGGGTGTTTGCCGATGTTGGTATCACCAACTATCCGCAACCTCAAAGTCACCAAGATGCTAGTTGACGGCGGGGCCGGCTTAAACCTGATCTCCTCCGCTGTACTCCAAAAACTCCAAATCCCTGACAGCGAGCTCGAAGAGACCGGCACATTCCAAGGAATCAATCCGGGAAGGAGCAAGCCGAAGGGGAAGGTCACGCTGCCGGTAACATTTGGCAGCGAGCTAAACTTCAGGACTGAGAAGGTCACATTCGACGTTGCCGATATTCCATTGCCTTACAATGGAATACTTGGCCGTCCAGCACTCGCCAAGTTCATGGCAGCCTCTCACTACGCATATAACATGCTGAAGATGCCAGGCCCGATAAGCGTCATTTCTGTCCCTGGCGACAAGAAGGATGCTCTTATCTGTGCCGACAAGATCTACCGGGAAGCAGCAGCCATGGCAGATCGCAATCCACTTGCTGCTGAAGCTCCCGGGGGGAAGAAGACCAAGTCCGGCAAGAGTTCTGATGCCCACTCCGGCAAGCGCACCTCTTCGGAGTGCTGCGCTGCCGTCGAGGACGCACCATCGAGCTCCACCGGCAAGTGCAAGAAGACGATGGCAGCTCCGCCAGAGACGAAGAAGGTATCCGCCAAGGAGGACGGCACTGGTGGTACCTTCACCATCAGTGCCACGCTCGACCCTAAATAGGAAAGCACGCTCGTTGCTTTCCTGTGGGCGAATGTCGACGTGTTTGCATGGCAGCCGTCTGACATCCCTGGTGTTCCCAGGAAAGTGATTGAGCACCACCTTGCCGTTTGTCCCCATGCGTGGCCCGTCAAGCAGAAAGTCAGGAAGCAGGCAGTGGAGCGCCAAGAATTCATTGCAGAAGAGATCAAGAAACTGGAAGCAGCAGGCCTTGTCAGAGGAGTGCTCCATCCCATGTGGTTGGCCAATCCTGTAGTCGTGCGCAAGGCAAACGGGAAATGGAGACTTTGTATCGATTTTACCGATGTTAACAAAGCTTGTCCCAAAGACCCATTTCCTTTGCCGCGCATTGACCAGATTGTTGACTCCACAGCCGGATGTGATTTGCTTTCATTTCTTGACACATACTCAGGATATCATCAGATCTTCATGGCAGAAGAGGATGAGGAGAAGACCGCATTTATTACTCCATGTGGCACGTACTGTTTCGTACGGATGCCTTTCGGATTAAAAAATGCTGGTTCGACATTTGCAAGAGTAGTCCATGTTGCTCTTGAGCCACAAATACACAGAAATGTGGAAGCCTACATGGATGATATAGTGGTCAAGAGCAAGGACAGAGCAACCCTGATTCAAGATTTAGACGAGACCTTTGCAAATCTGCGCAAGATCAGCCTCAAGCTCAACCCAGAGAAGTGTGTGTTTGGAGTTCCCTCCGGCAAGCTTCTCGGGTTCTTCGTGTCTCAGCGGGGAATTGAAGCCAATCCCGACAAGATCAAGGCCATTGAGCAGATTGAAGCACCAAAGCGCGTCAAGGATGTACAAAAACTTGCCGGTTGCCTGGCTGCTCTCAGCAGGTTTATCTCTCGGTCTGCTGAGCGTGCCCTGCCGTTTTTCAAATTATTGAAAAAGGCAGGTCCAATGAAATGGACTCCGGAAGCGGAGACTGCGCTGCAAGACCTGAAGAGATACCTGTCCTCCCCTCCAATACTTGTCGCACCTAAGCCACAAGAGAAGTTGCTGCTATACATAGCGGCAACCAATCAAGTGGTTAGTGCTGCGTTAGTAGCAGAGAGGGAGGCAGATGATGAGCCAACAACCAAGGCAAGTGCATCCAGCGACAAGCAGGGAGCCTCCCCGACAAGCTCTGGTCCCGACAAAGATGGATCTGCGCAGATACACAACGAGATACACAAGAAGATGGTGCAGCGCCCAGTTTACTTTGTCAGTTCCCTTCTGCATGGGGGCTAGGTCAAGGTACTCTGGTGTGCAAAAATTGCTTTTCGGCCTTCTCATGGCCTCGAGAAAGCTGCGCCATTACTTCCAAGCACATGAGATCACAGTTGTCACTCGCTTTCCGCTGAAGAGGATACTGCAGAATCCAGAAGCGACAGGCAGGATTGTTGAGTGGGCACTGGAACTGTCAAGCTTTGGCCTCAAGTTTGAAAGCACTTCAACTATCCAAAGCAGAGCATTGGCAGAATTCATAGCAGAATGGACGCCAACACCAGATGAAGAAATTCCAGAAACGAGCATCCCCGACAAGGAAGCAAGCAAAGAGTGGCTGATGTACTTTGATGGTGCCTTTTCGCTGCAAGGCGCCGGCGCCGGCGTGCTGCTTGTCGCACCCACCGGTGAGCACCTCAAGTACGTAGTCCAGATGCACTTCCCCAAGGAGCAAGCAATGAACAATACTACAGAATATGAGGGCTTGCTTGCCGGTCTCCGGATCGCGGCAGACCTTGGGATCAAGAAGCTCATTGTCAGGGGTGACTCACAGCTTGTCGTCCGCCAAGTAAACAAGAGTTATCAAAGTCCGTTGATGGAAGCTTACGTCGACGAAGTGAGAAAGCTAGAAGAACACTTTGACGGCCTACAAATGGAGCATGTTCCAAGAGCTCAGAACGCCATTGCAGATGGCCTGTCAAAGTGTGCCACACTTAAGTTACCTGTGGAACCAGGGATCTTTGTGCTCAAGCTGACTCAGCCGTCCGTAACGCCATCAACTGGACAGAGCAAGAAGAGGAAGTTGGTTTCTGGTGACTATTTGCCGGCAGAGCTTCCCGAAGCCGCCGCCAAGAAGGTCCCCAAGATCAACGCCAAGAGTGCTGAGGAGCAGTCTGCTCCGGAAGACCCTAGGGTTTGTTCCGTTGAAGCAGGAGCTCCCGACAAGTTTTGCTCTGGCAAGCTTGCCGGGGAACGTCACGCTCCGGCAGAGCCGCAGGTTCTTGCCGTAGAAGCGGATATTCCCGCAGCAGTCTCCAAGATCAATACCAAGAGCGCTGAGGAGCAAGATGCTCCGGCAAGCCCTAGGGTTTGTTCCGTTGAAGCAGAAGCTCCCGACAAGTTTTGTTCCGGCAAGCTTGTCGGGGAACGTCAAGATCCGGCAGAGCCGCAGGTTCTTGCCGTGGAAGCGGATGTTCCTGCAGCAGCAGATTTGCCTTTAGTCCTTGTTGTCGAGCCACAAGCTCCAGCATGGGCACAACAGATTGTCCATTTCCTTCAGACAGGAGGACTTCCCGAAGAGCAAGAAGAAGCGGAGAGAGTAGCCTGGCAGTCAAGTATGTACCAGTTTGTCGACAAGACACTGTACAGAAGAAGACTCAGCGGTGTGAAATTGAAGTGTATTCCCCGGGAAGATGGACAAAAGCTGTTGGCAGAAATACATGGAGGCATATGTAGTCACCACATTGGCGCAAGAACACTTGCCGGTAAAGCTTTCCGGCAAGGTTTCTTCTGGCCAACAGCCCTCCAGGATGCAACTGCACAAGTAACCAAGTGTGAAGCGTGTCAGTTTCATTCCAAGCAGATACACCAACCAACTCAAGCTCTCCAGACGATCCCTTTATCCTGGCCATTTTTGGTCTGGGGGCTCGACATCCTCGGCCCCTTTCCCCGAGCTGTCGGGGGCTTTGAGTACTTGTACGTTGCAATCGACAAGTTCACAAAGTGGCCGGAAGTGGAACCAGTGAGGAAGGTGACAGCACATTCAGCAGTCAAGTTCTTCAAGTCGATCGTTTGCCGCTTCGGGATCCCTAACAGGATAATCACCGACAATGACACGCAATTTACGAGCCGCACCTTCACGCAGTACGTCCAAGATCTTGGCGCCAAGGTTTGCTTCGCTTCTGTTGCTCACCCGAGAAGCAACGGTCAAGCGGAGAGGGCAAATGCTGAAGTGCTGCGCGGGCTCAAGACCAGAACTTTTGACAGGCTGCACAAGTGCGGAAGAAACTAGATCGAGGAGCTGCCGGTGGTTCTTTGGTCGATCAGAACGACGCCAAATCGAGCCACTGGACAGACACCTTTTGCTCTAGTTTATGGAGCAGAGGCAGTTATCCCCACGGAACTCGTATACGGGTCACCTCGAGTGCTCGCTTATGATGAGCTCGAGCAAGAGCGGCTGCGACAAGATGACGCGCTGCTCCTTGAGGAAGACCGTCTTCAGGCTGCTGTGCGAGCTGCTCGCTACCAGCAAGCTTTGCGCCGCTACCATAGCCGCAAAGTTAACGCCAGAAGTCTCGAGGAAGGCGACCTTGTTCTTCGGCGCGTTCAGTCCGCCAAGAATTCCAACAAGTTGACGCCGAAGTGGGAAGGCCCTTACCGGGTGAAACGAGTCACTAGGCCTGGCGCTGTCCGCCTTGAGACCGAAGATGGCATTCCGGTGAGCAACTCCTGGAACATTGAGCATCTTCGTAAGTTTTACCCGTAAGGCGCGGTTGTCGGAACCTGTTCCGGCAACCACCTTTTGTACAAGTCTTGCCGCTGTTGCATGTAATCCTTTGTACAAAGCCGGGCGCAGATCCCGTGCATAAGTAAACCTCATGTGCTCCGCACATTTTGTCAATTTTATGCTTTCTATTTCCTGGCATATATGATCTGACACTTTGTGCAGCACCTACTCCACGGTAAGCAATAACGAGCCGTAAAGCTCCATATCTGTATTGTCTCTTCTTCCTTTTGAAAGCAAGGTTCCCCTCGCCCACAAGTTTGCCGGGGGGGAAAGGAGAAGACGATGGATGGTATGGGCCAGGCGTCGTTCAAGAAAGTTTCGCCTTGCCGGGAAGCAAACAACAGAAAAGCTAAGTTGCCAAAGTTTGAGCAATCAAATTTTTTAAAATTTTAAGTTATCTCCCTTGAACGACCACACTTTGTATGGGAAACCTGTGCGCGGAGGAACCAACTCATAGCTAGTTGCGCCCCTACTTTGTTTCGAGTCCGCTCAACAACTTAAGTGAGCTGCTAGCGCCCTTACTTTGCTTCGAGTCCGCTCAGCAACTTAAGTGAGCCGCTAGCGCCCTTACTTTGTTTCGAGTTCGCTCAGCAACTTAAGTGAGCTGCAACTAGTTGCGACAAGGTTTCTTGCCGGTAGCGGCACCGCCAGCAGGCTGCTGACGTTCCGCACTCAGCGCTCGCAGCTCAGGTGCCTGCACCGGCAAGTTCCCTAAAAGCGTAGGGCAAAAACATACAAAGGGAGGAATCAAGTAAAGGGAGTAACGTTGCAATCATTTCCCACAATCAAGTTACATTACAAAGATAGCTTGTCGCAGCTCTAACAGATTGTTTTCATGACATGATGGGCAGTGACAAGAAAAGAAGAAATGAGCGGCCTAATCTACGCGATCGCCTTCGACCCGCTTGATCCCGCTCACCTTGTCCACAATGGTAGCGACAAGGGCCTTGAGCTCCTCCAGATCAGCTTCTGGCGGCAAGGACCTGAGGATGTTGGTGAGGCGGAGGCCCGGATTGCGGAAGGCCACCTTCATCAACACTTTCTTGAGGGCTCCTGCGCAGATCTCACGCGACTCGTCAGCTAGTTGCTTGGGGATCCTCTCTCGGAGTCGCTGAAGGGCCGTCGCCACGCCCTTGAAGAATAGGACGAGCTTGGCGCTGGGCTGGAGGTTGTCGTCGGAGGGATACCCAAGATCTTCTATCCCCAGCTGCGCCAGCTCCTTGTCGATATCTGTGGCGGCGTTCACCAGACTCTTCGTCCAGTGCGTCACAGTCTCCCTGAAGGTGTTCTGGGCGGTGGCAGCGCTCTCCAGCAGCGCCTTGTCGGCCTTGATTTCCTCCTTCAAGGCCGCCTCCCGCTTCTTGGCGCTGTCCAGAGTCTTGGTCAAAGTGGTTAGCTTCAACTCAAGATCCACGTTGGAGACCTTGGCGGCGCTGAGCTCCTTGCCCTTCTCGGAGAGATCGGCCTCCAGCCGCGCCACCTTCGTCTTCAACTCCTCCTTGGCGGCCTCACCGGCGGCGGCAGTGTCCTCCGCTTGCTTGAGGGCTCCGCCAAGCTTCTCCTCGCGAGAGGCAAGCTCCTCCTCGTGGGCGTCGAGATTGACCTTCCGCTGCGCCAGCTCGCCCTCTTCCGCGGCTAGCTTCACAGCGGCAAGTCGCTGGCGCACTTCGGCTTCAGCCTTCTCGAGGAGAAAGACCTTCCGCGCTTCAGCGAGCTGCTCCCGCTCCTCCGCCAGGGATCGGAGGGCTTCCCGGTGGAAACCTCCGAGCTCTTCCGCGCGCTTTTCAATGTCTGCTCCCGACTTCGCGACAAGCGCCTCGCGGGACTCCAGCTTGGCTTGTCGCGCGCGGTAGAGCGACATCAACCAGCGCAGCAGCCGCTCTTCTTCGGGCTCGTTGCTGCTGCTGCTTGGCGCGTCGACCAGCTTCAGCCCCGCGGAGGCGAGCACTTCTCCGTAGAAGACCTCCACCTCGACCGGCGCTCTGGAGCTTGATGCCCAGGGAAGATTGATGAAGACGTCGTCGCCGGCCTTCAAATAAACGCCCGGCTGGGGCTCCTTGGAACTTGGCGCTGCGGCTTCGGCGGATGGGTCGGCGGTCGGCGTAGCGCCTGGCGCTCCTGCGGCCTCTGGGCCGTCAGTACGATCGCCAGATTCCTCGCCAGTTGCTGCGGCGTCAGCCTTGGCGGCCTCTGCGCCGGTGGCGTCTCCAGCACCGGCTGCTTCGTCGGCGGCGACCTCTGTCTCCATCTGCTCCGCAGCGGATGGATCTGACGGCCGGAAAAGGGGAGAAGAGTCAAACAGAATCCAGCAGAAACCCATAAAGATGAAGAAAAGAAGGATCCAAGAGAAATTTTGAAGCAAGGGGAGTACCTGCACCAGGCTCTGCGGTCGTGGTCTCCGTCGTCGGGGGGCCGCTGGCGCTGTCCCTCGCCGGAGAACCCTCCCTTGCCGGAGACTCCTCCCTCACCGGGAAGCCTTCCCTTGCCGGAGAATTCTCCCTTGTCGGGGGATTCTCCCTTGGCTCCTGGTGGGGCTGCTCGGCTCCTACACAAGTCAACAAGCAGATATCAGCAAAGACAAGTACCCATGCGCGCCTCGCCGCGGAAAATAATTCACACACTTACGCTGGGGGCTGCCATGGAGGAAAGTCGCCGGCTCCGGCAAGGTTGTCTCGGGCGCGCCACCTATTGTCGCAGTGGGCTCGTCCTCGATGATGATCACCGGGGCCTTAGCTCTCTTTGCCGCTCTCTGGGCCAGAGTCCTAAAGAGGAACAGATTCAGGGAAAGGCAAGTGAGAAACAAGACCAACAGTAAGAGTTGAAGAAATGCAAGTACAACAAGAGAAGCTTACTCTTCTTCTTCTTCCTCGTCGGAGGTCAGCGTGGAGAAGTCGAAGCTTGGCGCGCGCCCGGCGCGAGGAGGCGGAGGAGAAGCTTCCCTTGGCCGCTTGGCGGGAGCAGTGGCGGCGGTCTGAGACGACCCCGCTCCGGCTATTGGCGCGGCGTGAGTAGCGGCAGGGACTGAAGCGGTGGTCCGGCTAGACTCCGCTCCAGTTGCCGTCGTAGCATGAGGCGCTCCCGCGGCAACGGTGTTTGCCGTGGTCGAGCGTGTCATGCGGCGTGGCGACTGTTGGCCCGCTTGCCGCTCCGCCACATCACCAACCTTGCGGAGGCGCCTTCTTGGTGGGGATGGAGGCTTTGCTTCTGGTGGGCTGTCTGAAGACGAGGTGGAAGAAGAGTCGATTTGCAACGAGCCGCTCGTGTCCTTGGCAGGCTCGCTCGGCTCGGTGTCTTGCCCGGAAAGCCCCTTCTTGCCGGCAGGCTCCCCTCGCTCGGCACGGCTTGCCGCTTCCGCTACATCGGCCTCCTCCACAGTGAACCCGAACTCGCCCGCGGCTGCGGCTGCCGCTGCCTCCTCCAGCCTAGTGGCGATGAGCGCCATCTCCGCATCCGTGGTGTCGCGGGTGAGGCCGTCCTTCTCGTCGGGGCGGATTGGCACTTCCACCAAGTCGTCGAAGAATTGCTGCACGACCTTGTCTGCAGGCTCCTGCCAAGTTGGCACAATCCCGTGCGAGTCGCACTCCGGCATCATTGCACGGATGCGGTCGAGCGCGGAATTGTTGCACAAAGGCACGACGCCCCCCGGAAACCTGAACACCTCGGGATGCTGGGGGTCATATTTGAACAGCTCCTACAGCATCGCGTTGAGCTCCAGGACCGTGAAGTTGTAATTGAGGCCTAGCCGCAGCCTCATGATGTCTGCCGCGTTCTTGAACTCCCAAGTGGGCCTCCCCCGTTCCTGCAGGGGGGCGATGCGGCGGCGAAGGAAGTCTGTGCCAACAGCGCCAACAGTAAGCCCGGCAAGCCTCAGGCACAGGATCCTGGTGACGGCAATCTTCAGCCTGGCATCCTCCGGAGCCATGTCACTCCAATCACTGCCGCGTGCTACTGGGGTTCGGCGTCGGACGGTGAACGGCTGCGGGCTCTCCTCGTCAATCCAGCACCAATCAGCTCTCCACTCCTCCCACTTGCCGCGGAATTCTCCCTCCAGATAGGTCTCTTTCTTGCCGGGCCTTGAGATCCAGGCAATCCTGCCGGATAGAGGCTCTCCTCTCTCTACTCGGGGTATGAAAAAGTGGCGGAAGAGGGCTACGTTGGGAAGGACTCCGACAAAGTTTTCGCAGAGGTGTGCGAAAACTGCCATTGTCAGGATGGCGTTGGGGGTGAAGTCAAGGAGATGGAATCCATAGGTGTTCATGATGTCGCAGAAGAAATCAGAGAAGGGCGGGCAGAGCCCGCAATAGAAGAACAATGCGAAGAAGGGGTACCCATTCGGAGCCTTCTTCCAAGCGGCGGCGGGGAGAACCTTTGTGCGCGGATGCGCGCGCGTCTCCGCCGACCAGAACAGATAGTAGTTCTCCCTCAGCTCCTTCGCGCCGAGCTTTGGGGGGAAAACGGACCGCTCCTTCCGCAGCGCCACGAGCCGCTGCGCCTCGGTCGTCTTCACGGTCTTCCCCTTGTTGGCTTTTGGAGCCATGGCGGAAGTAGTGGAGGAGGTCGACGGCGTTGGTGATGATAGTGGCGATGGGGGGCGGAGCGCTTCTCTCTCTCTCTCAGCTTTGGGGAGGCAAGGGAGCGGCGGAGATTTCTGAGATTGGGAACGGCAACGGGCGAGTGGGCCAACTGCCCCTGTTTCCCCTGCTTATAAAGGGGGAGGGGGCGGACGTTCCGCATTTCCGAATAAAGAAACCCCCACGACCTCTCCCACGACGTCGCATTCAACGCGTGCCATTCGGGGAGGCCGCGGTGGATACGGAGTGAGATACAGCGTAACCTAGGCCGCGCGTGCCCGTGCCCTGTTTTGGGCCTGGCCCAACAGCGCTCGGCACCGTGTATGGCCCAGGCCCGGGGGCTCCTGTCGGTGTACTAGAGTAGGGTTACCCTAGTATCCCGAACTTGTGCACGGGCAGTCGCAGCATCCCGCGGCAAGGCTTGCCGGGTGACCGCCAAGATCCTCCGTGGTTCCTTTGGAGCCATTCAAGAACAAAGTGTCCAAGTCAAGAAGACAAGACCCCGGCAAGAGGAGCTTGTTGGGAAGGCCACTCAAGGCATTTCAAGGAACTTGCCGCGGCGCACCACGCGTTCCGGCAAGACCCGATGAGCGATAAGCTCCCGGATGCGATAAGACAACGACCGCGGCAAGGCGCTTGCCGCGGCAAGCCACCTCTCCACGCCCGCGCTCCAGCACATCCACCAACGTGTCGCTCTGGGGCCCTTCCAGGCGTACGTGGCGGAAGGCTGTGCAGCTAGGGACGTGCGGTGGCAAGCGGCGCTGACAAGATCGCCATCGTGGCGAACGGTGGCGTCCCTGGCGGTCCCTTTTCGCACTGTTTAGGCGACACAGACGGGCATTTAAGACCCTTGTCCCCTGCCGTCAGGGTTAGGTATGATACACTGTAGCAGGTAGCTGTGCCTACCACAGCACCTTTCCATTTTTGCCCTTTACCTCCGTTGCCACCTATCGGTAGCCCCTTGAGCATATAAAAGGAGGCCCGTGTGCAACGTAGAGGGGGGTTTAGCCAGTTCGAACACTCACGCTCGGTCTTGCTAGCCGCTGGTGTGTACTGTAGCACTCCGCGCTCCCGAGCTAGAAATCAATACAAAACCACAAAGCAGGAGTAGGGTTTTACGCATCCGTGCGGCCCGAACCTGGGTAAATTGCTCGCGTGCTTCGCCTCGATTTGCTCTTTGCACGATCTCCGCCCCCGCCGAACCGAAAGGGACCCGGCCCACCGGTCCCATAGGTGCCCGTGGATCAGTACCCCGGCACCTTGTCTAACAGAATAGTAGCACTTCGGTTAACTTCACTTTCCCGTGTTGATCATTTCTTCATACTCGCGACGATTTTAAAAGTTTTTCATCTAAAATTCATTCAACATAGTAGTTGAACTTCCTGCTGTTTTCACGTTGAACTTCTGTGACGTATTTTTGTTTGTAGTTTTCTCATCCATTCGCCGGTGTTACACAAATAATATTTCTTTTATACAAACGTCTCTTGAAATATATTTTTTAACTTTCTCCGACCGAGGCATTGAACTTACACAAATGATATTCCTGTCGTTTTGAGGTAAATTAAAAATGGCAAGATCATGATTTCTGCATTCATCACGAACGGAAATGCACTGCGTGAAGTACTTGAACTTCTGGGCATGTCTGTTTGAACTTCACTCAATTTTTGACGTGATGTTTTTTGACGTGTTGTTTTTTGCACTTCGTGAAGTAGTTGAACTTCCGGGGCGTGTATGTTTGAACTTCACTCTGTTTCACTTTATTGTATTTCTGTTATATGAAATACACACCGTGTAGTACGTGAACTTCCGGTTGTTATCACTTTGAACTTCTCTCTGGTTTGAGAGAATTATTTTAAAACACAACAAACTACATTTTTCATGTTTTTGGTCATCTAAATACATGGTGAACTTCTCTCACAAGAATTTTTTGAACTTTTCCTCGTCGAGCACTTGAACTTCTTTCAACAACCCTTTTAAGCTTTAATTTTTTATACTTTTATTCTCACCTGAAATGCCTCCCTTGCAGTACTTGAACTTCTCGTTCTTTTCACTATGAACTTCTGTCACATTTTTTGTGTATACGTCGAATTACACGCAATTGAAGGTTGGACATCATTTTTTTCATTTTAAAACATGTAATTGCAGGTTGGGCGTCCCGCAATATAAATTCTAAACAATGCACGAAGGTGCATGTGAAGTTTTTACAACAAATCTGAGTTTTTTTATATACTTTGAACTTCTCTCTTATTTTAATTTCAACTTCTTAGTCATATATTAGAAAGAAAATATGTTTTTAAATAAGCATCAAACATTTTGTTTTTGTAAATTGAACTTCACAGTTTTATTTTTCTTAGAAACGGTAATCATTTGAGTTTCCCGTATACATCGAACTACTCCTCTATCTTAATTTGAACTTCGTCATTTTTATATTGCTTGAACATCTATTTTTTTCTTTTTAAAATTGAACTTCTAGGTTTATTATTTAGTAACAGGGAAAATATTTATTTATTTAATAAACATCGAACCGCTTTTGTTACTTTAATTTGAACTTCTAGATTTTTTAGAAACGGGGAAAGACGTTCTTAGAAATTCTAACTACTCTTTGGTAATTAAACAACTCTATTTATTTATTTTGAAATTATTGGTTTTGTAATAAACATTAAACTTCTATGTTTTTGAAATTTGTACTTCTAAGTATTTTAGAAACGAGGAACCCCTTATTTTGTAAACATTTTGAACTATTCATTTCTTTTTAATTTGTACTTCTATGTTATTTGACGGGAAAACCATGTTGTTTTTTAAAATAAACATCAAAGTCATGTGTTATGTTAATTTGAACTTCTTGCTTTTCTTTAGATACAAAGTTTTCTATTTTTTTATAAACATTGACCTGCTATGTATTTTAAATTTGAACTTCTTGGTTTACTTTCAGAGACGGGAAAAATGTCTACTATTTTGTCTTTTAACTTATAGGCTTTTTGGGTTTTGTAAACTTCTAGATTTATTTTTTGGCAAACTCTTTTTTTGGTAAAAATGCCTTTCTTATCTCTTTTTTTCCAACCTTCGAACACTTTGTATATGTATTTCTCGTCAACTATATGCATTCACTAATGTGATTTTAAACATCACAGGCACTGCCACGGAGGGTTGAATTTTGTCAACCACAAATTAGATGGACCTTGTCTAACGGAATAGTAGCACTTCAGTTAACCTCACATTCCGTCTCCACCATAATTACAGCTGCTCGAGCTAAAGCAATGAATCTTGTGTTTTATTACCCCAATTTTTGTATCCAACTCCCCATTTTTTCCACAATGATTGAACTATCGGCACAATATAATTGAGCTACATCGTATTTTCAAACTAGAGGAGATGCTTTAGTGCTTTTTTTCAGCAACTTGTACCTTTTAGTATGTTGTACATCCCGGTTCATTTTTTACCTTTTATTTTCTTTTCTCTGGACGACTTTACCTTTTAAATACAACCTTCTAGGTAAAAATGATTTTTTGGCAAAATGAAATACTTCACCTGATATATTGTTTGAGAAGCGACTTTTACTGAAAAGAACGAGTATCCTTTTTGTTCCTAAAAAATGCTTGCTTTTTGTTTTAGTTTCGGCATGTTGAACATCAAATCATTCCGTTAGTTATTTTTGAACTTCTAGGCTTATTTAAAAATATGGAAATTCCATTTAACAATAGTGAAACGACATTTTTTGAAACTTTCATATTGTAAACCGAAGAACTTCTTTGAGTTTTTTCATGAAAAAATCCACTGGTTTTTTGTGTAAACATTTAATACTACTCTCTTATTCATGTCATCCAAAACCTAAAATTACATTTCTATATATAGATGCACGTTATTTTGTATAGTCCCGTATGGTGAACATGTAAAGAGAAACAAATTTCGTATTTTTAATCCATGTATTAAATCCCAATGAGCATACTCGCCAATTG
The DNA here is from genome assembly GCF_003073215.2 of Triticum urartu. Taxonomy (NCBI): domain Eukaryota; kingdom Viridiplantae; phylum Streptophyta; class Magnoliopsida; order Poales; family Poaceae; genus Triticum; species Triticum urartu. Next base: position 156,553,821 of record NC_053028.1, read on the forward strand.
CCAGTACTCATGTCATGAATGAAGTTAAGGAGCCAGGCCAGCATATAGCTGTAGTAGAATTTGGCATATGGCATAGAACTTCACAGAGGACGTAGCCTATAGCTGCAGTAGAACCTTGCGTACATCCATAGTAGAACTTCACGGCCGCCGGCGTGTAGCCGTAGTACAACTTCTCATTGGCCAGCATATACATGTAGAACTTGAATACAAAACAAAACTCCAAGAGCCTCACGTCGACCTGTAATATTTCCTAAACATGAAGCTCATCTTTGAACCTTGTCCCCTCAACCTCTCTAACTAAATTTCCTAATCAAAGATCTCTTTTTCTATAGGACTAGCAAGCAGCAGACTAGATATGGTGCTATCTGAATGGCCATCTTGAACTTTACTGAACATGCGCCTCGTCGGGCCTTTTGCTCGACGCAGAGGACAAACACTACTGTTGCTTTGAAGAGGAAGACAAATGGGTCCAGGCGCTGCTGGTTGAAAGCAAACAAGATGGAGCTCGGCGGAGCAGGACGGTTGCTCTACCTCGTGCAGTTCCGAGAAACCGTGAGCTCCAACCACGCATCCTGTATCCTCTCTGCCACAACTGTCTCGACCTCGCGCGAGTCAGTCCAGCGGCGGTGGGCTGTGTAGGTAATGTGGCACCATGGTGCTCGACGAGCTAGAGGTCAGAGGTCGGTAGAGGCTCCTCGGATGGAGCTTGGCAGCATCGGGTCGGTTGCAGGGGAGGTCACGGTGGCAGTTGACAGAAGGTCGCGGCGGAAGGCAGAGGAAGGTCGCGCGACGGAAGGTTCCCGGTGATGGGGCACGGGTTGGCGGAGGGTGCGGCGGCGTGATCCCCATCGTGGGACTATGGAGGCGACGTGATCTGGGTCAAGGGACGGTGGCGCAGCGCGATCCACGACGGGACGGTGCCGGCGGCGCGATCCGTGGTGGGATGGTGGCGTGGCGCGATCCACGGTGGGATGGTGCCGGCGGCGCGATCCGTGGTGGGATGATGGCGCCGCGCGATCCGTGGCAGGACGGTGCCGGCGGCGCAATCCATGGTGGGACGATGGTGGCGGTGCGATCTGCGACGAGGGACGGTGGCAGCGGCAGTTGGGAGGGGACGGCGGCGCCTGTTGGGGATAGAGATGGAACATGCGGTGAGCTTTTCTTCTATTCGGCACCGGTTCGGGAGCATCCACGTCGCCCCTATATAGGCGCATCGTGATCAGAATAACTATTCTGATCCTATGATCAGAATAGTCTTACTCTCTCTCTCTATATATATATAAATATATATATATATACATACATAAACACTATTCTGATCACAGCCTGACCTGCCCCGCTAGTAGTACGTTGAACTTCCCTGTGAACTAGGTTGAACTTCCGCCAACATTGCCCAAATGGGGCTTGCGATATACCATTGGAAAGCTATGGACCCCAATATCATGACCCAACTTAAATCTTTGGCAAAATATAAGCGGTTTAAGAGCAGTTTTGAAAACCGTTTTTTCTTCGCACAAAAAACGTGACTCGTATTTTCCATCGCATTTCTAAACCGTTTATCGGAATGAGGCATATAATATGGCGTTGGAAAGCTGCTGCCAAATCGCTCCTTCCACATGTTGAAAGTTTTCTCTAATTCCCTATGGTTAAAGAGTAATTTGAAAAAACGTAAAATTTCGTAAACTGAACAGCTGAGTTTGTTTTTTCGATGTCATTTCTAAACGGCTAATCTAGTGGAGGAATAAGATATGGCGTTGGAAAGCTTATGAAAATGTGCTACTTTTTCATCTTCAAAGTTTTTTTCTAATTTTGAATGGTTTAAAAGTAATTTAGAAAATGGTCCAAGTCCTATCGAGTTCGTATTTTCGAGCTAATATTTTAACCGTGTGTCCGAATGCAGCAAATGATATGGCGTCGGAAAGCTTGAACAAATGCGAAACTTTTTGGTAAGTATTGTTTCTCCCAATTCTTTACGGTTTTAAGTCAGTTTCGAAAATGATGAAAAACATATTTTCGCCGTAATTTCTACAAACTTTATCGTAATTGGGCAAATAATATATCGCTGAAAAGCTACAGAAAATGCGAAACTTTTTCATGTTGATGGTTTTCTCTGATTCCTAGCCCTTTTCAAGTAATTTAGAAAACGGCGGGATCATGCGTTCTGCCTTTATCACGAAACAGATTCTTCGAAAATGCACCGCGTGAAGAACCTGAACTTCTCGGCGCGTGTACCTGAACTTCACTCTGTTTTTCACGTGATTTTTTTGCTCGTAGGTCTCCATCCACTGCTTGTAACTCTCCATCCACTCACCGGAATTGAGCAAGTGATATACCAGTGGAAAGCTACTGTAAGCACATAACTTCCCCATGTTGATTGTTTTTTCATACTCGCGATGGTTTTAAAAGTTTTTCCTCTGAAATTCATTCTACGTAGTAGTTGAACTTCATGTTGTTTTCACATTGAACTTTTGTGACGTATTTTCGTTTGTAATTTTCTCATCCATTTCGTCAGTGCTACACAAATGATATTCCTTTTGTACAAACCCCTCTCACAATATTTTTTTTAACTTTCTCCGACCGAGGACTTGAACTTACACAAATGATATTCCCTGCCGTTTTGAAGTAATTAGAGAAATGACGAGATCATGATTTTTGCCTTCATTGCGAATGGAAATGCACTGGTGAAGTAATTAAACTTCTCAGGCATGTCTGTTTGAACCTCACTCTGTTTTTGACGAGCTGGTTTTTTGCACTTCGTGAAGTAGTTGAACTTCTAGGGCATGTCTGGTTGAACTTCACTCTACTTCACTCTATTGTATTTTTCTTATATGAAATACACACCATGTAGTACGTGAACTTCTGGTTGTTATCACTTTGAACTTCTCTCTGGTTTGAGAGAATTATTTTAAAACACAAAAAACAACATATTTTTTGATGTATTTTGGACATCTAAATATACGGTGAACCTCTCTCACAAGAATTTTTTTGAACTTCTCCTCACCGAGCACTTGAACTTCTAGCAACCATATTTTTCGTTTATGAGTTGTTTTTAAAAGTGCAAAAAATGGCATTGTGTTTTTTTATATTTTGAATAGGTAAATCCTAGGTTTTAATAAACTCCGAACTTCTCTGTTATTTCAATATGAACTTCACCTTTTTATATTTTGAGTAAAGAATTGTATTCAATTTTTATACTGAAAAAATCGAACATGTAAATACAAGGTGAACCTCTCTCGCAAGAATTTTTGAACTTCCCCGGACAGAACACTTGAACTTCTTTCAACAAACCTTTTAAGCTTTTATTTTTATATACTTTTATTCTCACCTGAAATGTATTCCTTGCAGTACTTGAACTTCTCATAGTTTTCTCTATGAACTTCTCGTTATTTTAGTTTGAACTTCTATTTATTTGAAAAATATAAAAATTATTTTTTTCAAACCCTTTTTTAGTTTTTCCTTTTTTAAAATTTGAACTTCCTCATTTTATTCTTCAGTAACGAGAAAAAATTGAGGTTTTTATATACTACGAACTTCTCTATTATTTTTAAATTGAACTTCTTTAGTCCTATTCTTAGAAAATATATTTTCAAATAAGCATCAAACTTTTTTTAAATTGAACATCATACTTTTATTTTTCCTAGAAACAAAAATAATTTAAGTTTTTCGTATACATCAAACTACTCCTTTATTTTAATTTGATCTTCTTCATTTTATTCTTTGGTAACAAGGAAAATTTGACTTTTTTATAAATATCGAACTTCTCTATTTTTCTAAATTGGACTTCTTGGTTTATTTCTGTTAGTAACTGAAATGCCCTTGTTTTTGTAGCAAACATTTGAACCGATTCATTAGGAAGGTCAAGTCGGCCATCGCTAGAAGGTCACAAGTTGTTGTTGATCGATAGGAGCACCAAATCGTCGCTAGAGAAGGAAGAGTGGTGTGTTGTCATCGTCACTAGGGTGGGTTACTAAGTTGAACACCCTAACTTTTCTTTTTCTGTTCTGCAGAATGCAAGTGTGAATAACTTGACAACATGATGTACGAAGAGCGCCACTATTCCAGAAAATATACTTAACATACTTTTGACCTTCACAAATAAAACATTTTGACCTTCATCCCCTTTTTTGGTTCCGACAACTGACTAAACTAGGCAAAAACATATAATTATTTTTTGTTGCAGCTGAAATGATACACCAGGCAAAGCCGGGCTACAACAGTGGCCAATTTTTTAGATACATAAACACAAAACATCTGTTTTATGCATTGGAGTTTTGTTGTAGACACCTGAATATTTTTTCCTTTTGCACAAACTACTGTATGAAGAATCATCACATTTCATAAAGGTCATTTAACCAAAAGATTGTGGGCACACAGACTCGCAAACGGGAGGTGCACCATATTTTTTAGGAACACCAAGCTTGAGTTATAGTGGAAAGAAAGAATCATAAACTAAAGAGTATACCGATCAAAGTGTTTTACGTACACACAAGAGTCCATAAGCTTTTTAGATAACAACATGTTGTCGTAGAAGTTATCTAATCAATTATGAAGTTTAAGAAATGAAAAACAAGAGAGGAAAACATGTCTGCATATACTAAAAAACATCTCTGAACCTTCACATCCACATCACTCTGAACTTCAGTGCTCCTTCAAACCGCAAACTTTTTCTTGGTACACATATGTGACCTTCTCCCTATCTATTCATTTGAACTTCTATTCAAGACAAAAAATTCTAGCAAAAAAACCATTGAAGCAACATACTCTTTGACCATTTTCTGCTAAGTAGCTATACTTATGCATTCTTTTGCCATTTTCTTTGATTCTTCAAATTTGTGCCTACAAGAACAATACAAGGACTAAACTGACAGAATTAGAGTGTCAGTACTAAACGAAAGTTGCAGCATGATCCACCGCATGAGCAGAAGAAGAACTAGGGGAGCTCATTGTGTGTTGGTGTATCCACCAGTTGCTGAAGAAATGAGCATAACATGAATTTGCTAATGGAGTGAAACACTAATACAGCTAAACATATAATGGAGTAGATATAGCTGAACTTCAGACACTATCTACCCGTGCTGCCATCATAGTGGAGAGAGAAGGGAAATGGTGCTCGGTGGATGCGCTGATGGAGCAGAGTGCTGGTGCGCTGGAGGAAGGTGCGGCATAGCAGAGGGCAGGTCACACCAGAAGGGAGGGCAGGTCGCGCCAGGGCAAAGGAAAGTTCCAACCCAAGAGGTGAACCTCTCTCACAGAGTGGCAGACGGGAGGGAAGGCCATGAACAGCGGCATGCCTTCTGCTACATCGGGCAGAGGTGGTTTGCGTCGCTGGAGGTTGGACGGGGAGGCGCCCGTGGCTGGGGCAAATCAGCGAGGAGGAGCTGAGCGATGTCGGGGGCAGCCTAGGTCCCAGGGGAGGAGCGGCGACGTACCAGAGGTAGGTGACGAGGTCGCGCGCCGGCGCTTCATGGCGACAGGCGGCGTCGGGGTCGCACGCCAGTGCTTGGTGGTGGCAGGCGGCAATGGGATCAGTCCCAGGCGGATCCGGGGGAAGGAGGAGGTCCGGTGGCCGGATCCGGGGGCGGGCGAGGCCGCAGCTCCGGTTGCTGCCGACCCAACGGGATCTGCCCGCGTGGCGAAGTTCATGTAGTGAGGATGAGCCTGTCAGAGGGACCAACGGACCGACTGGCGGGGCGAGGGCGGCGAAGCTAGTTGTGGGCGCGGCGGCGACGGTGGTGTCGACGGGGCCGAGCGGCTGGCGGCCCGGCAGCGGTTGGGGGGGGGGGCGGGGAAGGGGGGGATGGGGCCGGGACGGGGATCGGGGGGGAGTGGTCAGCGGGTGGGTGGAAATGGTTTTTTTTCCGTCCACTGTACCGATTCGGAAGTTCGGGAATAGCCCCTCCAGCCCTATATAGGGGGCACCGTGATCCAAATAACTATTCTAATCCTGGGATTAGAATAGTGCTACCCTATATATATATTACTGGTTATCTGATTGAGTGTACCACACATTTTCTTTTCATCATATTAACCAGGCCGACTTCCAGATCTCGACTGGTAGAGAGACGGCTCAAATAGCCCGCATGAAACTCCTTTGTGCTGAACTCCTCATAACTAGGCAGTTCAAGTTTGGCTTTTCCTTTCTCGGACAAGGGCTTCTCTACTTTGGTTGTGGTCTTGGTTAGCACATTTGAGATTTATAAGCCTAACCCGTAATGGTAATTTCATCATTATCCTTCTAGGAAGAACATCTTGAGCCACCTTCGTGGGACTCAAAGCTGGAGCAGGGCTTGGTGGGTTAAGATCGCCTACTGGGTTAGCATCTGCATCCATTGCCTCAGTTCTGGCTAGTTCATTTTGTTGAGACGGCTCAACCTACTTGTCGCGATGGTCTTCAGGATTTTCGGTACGAGCCTTAGGGGTCACTAAAGGCTTGGTCCTTTGACTCAGGGATCTCATGGGTCGTTGATGACTCGTCAACTTTCTGTTTCTTGGCTTTGGCTTTGGCTTTGGCTCTGTGCTACCTTTTGAGCACTGCGTTGGTTTTCCATTGAAGAGGAAAGGGTGATGCAGCAAAGTAGCGCAAGTATTTTCCTCTGTTTTTATGAACCAAGGTATCAATCCAGTAGGAGACTACACGCAAGTCCCTTGTACCTACACAAACAAATAAGAACCTCGCAACCAACGCGATAAAGGGGTTGTCAATCCCTTCACGGTCACTTACGAGAGTGAGATCTGATAGAGATAATAAGATAAATATTTTTGGTATTCTTATGATATAGATAGCAAAGTAAAATAGATTGGAAACTTATATGATAAAAGATAGACTCAGGGGCCATAGGTTTCACTAGTGGCTTCTCTCAAGATAGCACAAGTATTACGGTGGGTGAACAAATTACTGTCGAGCAATTGATAGAAAAGCGCATAATTATGAGAATATCTAGGCATGATCATGTATATAGGCATCACGTCTGCGACAAGTAGACCGAAACGATTCTGCATCTACTACTATTACTCCACACATCGACCGCTATCTAGTATGCATCTAGAGTATTAAGTTCATAAGAACAGAGTAAGGCATTAGGCAAGATGACATGATATAGAGGGATAAACTCAAGCAATATGATATAAACCCCATCTTTCTATCCTCGATGGCAACAATACAATACATGCCTTGCTGCCCCTGCTGTCACTGGGAAAGGACACCGCAAGATTGAACCCAAAGCTAAGCACTTCTCCCATTTCAAGAAAGATCAATCTAGTAGGCCAAACCAAACTGATAATTCAAAGAGACTTGCAAAGATAACAAATCATACATAAAAGATTTCAGAGAAGAATCAAATATTGTTCATAGATAAACTTAATCATAAACCCACAATTCATCGGATCTCGACAAACACACCGCAAAAAGAATTACATTAAATAGATCTCCAAGAAGACCGAGGAGAACTTTGTATTGAGATCCAAAGAGAGAAAAGAAGCCATCTTGCTAATTACTATGGACCCAAAGGTCTGCGGTAAACTACTCACACATCATCGGATAGGCTATGGTGTTGGTGTAGAATCCCTCCATGATCGATTCCCCCTCCGGTGGAGCTCCGTAAAAGGCCCCAAGATGGGATCTCTAGGGTACATAAGGTTGCGGCAGTGGAAATAGGGTTTTGTGGTGCTCCTAAATGTTTTCAGGGTATATGGATATATATATATGAGGAAGAAGTAGGTCGGTGGAGCTGTGAGGGGCCCACGAGGGTGGGGGCACGCCTAGGAGGGCAGGCGCGCCTCCTTGCCTCGTGGTCTCCTTGCTTCTTTTTTGACGTCTACTCCAAGTCCCTTGGATCACGTTTGTTCCAAAAATAACTCTCCCGAAGGTTTCATTATGTTTGGATTCCGTTTGATATTCCTTTTCTGCGGAACACTGAAATAGGCCAAAAAACAGCAATTTGCACTGGGCCTTGGGTTAGTAGGTTAGTCCCAAAAATAATATAAAAGTGTATAATAAAGCCCATTAAAATTCCAAAACAGATAATATAATAGCATGGAACAATCAAAAAATATAGATACATTGGAGACGTATGAAGCATCCCCAAGCTTAATTCTTGCTCATCCTCGAGTAGGTAAATGATAAAAACAGAATTTTTGATGTGGAATGCTACCTAGCATAATTCTCAATGTAATCTTCTTTATTGTGGCATGAATATTCAGATCCAAGAGATTCAAGACAAAAGTTTAATATTGACATAAAAATAATAATACTTCAAGCATACTAACTAAGCAATCATGTCTTCTCAAAATAACATGGCCAAAGAAAGTTCATCCCAAGAAAATCATATAGTTTGGTCATGCTCTGTTTTCCTCACACAAGAATGCTCTCATCATGCACAACCCCGATGACAAGCCAAGCAATTGTTTCATACTTTAGTAATATCAAACTTTTTTCAATTTTCACGCAATACATGAGCGTGAGCCATGGATATAGCACTATGGGAGGAATAGAATATAATGATGGGGGTTGTGTGGATAAGACAAAAAAGGAGAAAGTCTCACATCGACGCGGCTAATCAACGGGCTAGGGAGATGCCCATCAATAGATGTCAATGCAAGGAGTAGGGTTTGCCATGCAACGCATGCACTAGAGCTATAAATGTATGAAAGATCAACAAAAGAAACTAAGTGGGTGTGCAACCAACTTGCTTGCTCACGAAGACCTAGGGCATTTGAGGAAAGCCCATTGTTGGAATATACAAGCCAAGTTCTATAATGAAAATTTACCACTAGTATATGAGAGTGACAAAACAAGAGACTCTCTATCATAAAGATCATGGTGCTACTTTGAAGCACAAGTGTGGAAAAAAGGATAGTAGCATTGTCCCTCTTTATTTCTTATTTTCTCTTTTTTGGGACTTCCCTTTTTATTTGGCCTTTCCACTTCTTCTTTTTGGGGGACAATGCTCTATTAATTATGATCATCACACTTCTATTTATTTACAACTCAATGATTACAACTCGATACTAGAACAAAATATGACTCTATATGAATGCCTTCGACGATGTACCGGGAAGGGCAATGAATCAAGAGTGACATGTATGATAAATTATGCATGGTTGTTTTGCCACAAATACGATGTCAACTACATGATCATGTAAGGCAATATGACAATGATGAAGTGATGGGGAACGTAGTAATTTCAAAAAATTCCCTACGCGCACACAGGATCATGGTGATGCATAGCAACGAGAGGGGGGAGTGTGTCCACGCACCCTCATAGACCGAATGCGGAAGCGTTAGCACAATGCGGTTGATGTAGTCGTACGTCTTCACGATTCGACCGATCCAAGTACTGAACGCACGACACCTCCGAGTTCTGCACACGTTCAACTCGATGATGTCCCGCGAGCTCCGATCCAGCAAAGCTTTACAGGAGAGTTTCGTCGGCACGACGACATGGTGACGGTGATGATGATGCTACCGATGCAGGGCTTCGCCTAAGCACCACTACGATATGATCGAGGTGGATTACGGTGGAGGGGGGCACCGCACACGGCTAAGAGATCAATGATCAATTGTTGTGTCTCCAAGGGGTGCCCCTCCCCATATAAAAAGGAGTGGAGGAGGGGGCGGCCCTCTCTATGGCGTGCCCTAGGGGAGTCCTACTCCCACCGGGAGTAGGATTCCCCCTTTCCTAGTAGAACTAGGAGCCCTTCCACGTAGTAGGAGTAGGAGAGAAGGAAAGGGAAAGAGAAGAGAAGGAAGGAGGGGGCGCCGCCCCTCCCCCTAGTCCAATTCGGACTAAGCATTGGGGGGGCGCAGCCTCTCCTCTCTCTTTCCTCTAAACCCCAATAAGGCCCATATACTCCTCAAATAATTACCATAACTCTCCGGTACTCCAAAAATACCCGAATCACTCGAAACCTTTCCAATGTCCGAATATAGTTGTCCAATATATCGATATTTACATCTCGACCATTTTGAGACTCCTCGTCATGTCCCGATCTCATCCGGGACTCCAAACTACCTTCGTTACATCAAAACACATAAACTCATAATACAAATCATCACCGAACATTAAGCGTGTGGACCCTACGGGTTTGAGAACTATGTAGACATGACCAAGACACGTCTCCGGTCAATAACCAATAGCGGAACCTGGATTCTCATATTGGCTCCTACATATTCTACGAAGATCTTTATCGGTCAAACCGCATAACAACATATGTTGTTCCCTTTGTCATCGGTATGTTACTTGCCAGAGATTCGATCGTCGGTATCTCAATACCTAGTTCAATCTCGTTACCGGCAAGTCTCTTTACTCGTTCCATAATACATCATTTCGCAACTAACTCATTAGTTACAATGCTTGCAAGGCTTATAGTGATGTGTATTACTGAGTGGGCCCAGAGATACCTCTCCGACAATCGGAATGACAAATCCTAATCTCAAAATACGCCAACTCAACAAGTACCTTCAGAGACACCTGTAGAGCACCTTGATAATCACCCAATTACATTGTGACGTTTGGTAGCACACAAAGTGTTCCTCCGGTAAACGGGAGTTGCATAATCTCATAGTCATAGGAACATGTATAAGTCATGAAGAAAGCAATAGCAACATACTAAACGATCAAGTGCTAAGCTAACTGAATGGGTCAAGTCAATCACATCATTCTCCTAATGATGTGATCCCGTTAATCAAATGACAACTTGTGTCTATGGTTAGGAAACTTAACCATCTTTGATTAATGAGCTAGTCAAGTAGAGGCATACTAGTGACACTATGTTTGTCCATGTATTCACACCTGTATTATGTTTCCAGTTAATACAATTCTAGCATGAATAATAAACATTTATCATGAAATAAGGAAATAAATAATAACTTTATTATTGCCTCTAGGGCATATTTCCTCCAGTCTCCCACTTGCACTAGAGTCAATAATCTAGTTCACATCGCCATGTGATTTAACACCAATAGTTCACATCACCATGTGATTAACACCCATAGTTCACATCGTCATGTGACCAACACCCAAAGGGTTTACTAGAGTCAATAATATATTTCACATCGCTATGTGATTAACACCCAAAGAGTACTAAGGTGTGATCATGTTTTGCTTGTGAGAGAAGTTTAGTCTACGGGTCTGCCACATTCAGATCCGTATGTATTTTGCAAATTTCTATGTCAACAATGCTCTGCACGGAGCTACTCTATCTAATTGCTCCTGTTTTCAATATGTATCCAGATCGAGACTTAGAGTCATCTAGATCGATGTAAAAAGCTTGCATCGACGTAACTCTTTACAACGAACTCTTTTATCACCTCCATAACCGAGAAATATTTGCTTAGTCCTCTAAGGATAATTTTGACCGTTGTCTAGTGATCTACTCCTAGATCACCATTGAACTCCCTTGCCAGAAAAATGCTAAGGTATACAATAGGACTGGTAAATAGCATAGCATACTTTATAGAACCTATGACCGAGGCATAGGGAATGACTTTTCATTCTGTTTCTATTTTCTGTCATGGTCGGGTTTTTAGTCTTTACTCAACTTCACACCTTACAACACAGGCAAGAACTCCTTCTTTGACTGTTCCATTTTGAACTATTTCAAAATCTTGTCAAGGTATGTACTCATTGAAAAAACTTTTCAAGCATCTTGATCTTGTAAGTGCATCTAGTGCCACCCCAAGTTGGTTTTGGAGTATTGACGACAAACCTGGTTGAGGGACTAATGTGTTTCTGAGAATTGCAGGATAACACAGGTAGTAGTCCCTCATTGATTCGGTTTACCTACCGGAGATGACCCATAAAAATTTATGAAGACATTGAAGACAAAGGTGGTTCGTGAAGATATTCACATTGAAGACTATGACAAGAGAAGACATCGCGTGAAGACTATAGAGTGTGAAGACTTAGTTGTTTCGTTGTTTCCTTTTCTTCCTTATTGAGTCATAGGAACCACCGTACTGTTAAGTGGGGTCCCAGTGAACAAAGTCAGAGTGACTGAAGTGATGCTTAACCAAAATCCTATGTCTTCGAGCGAAGACAATGAGAGCAAATCTTATCCAGTGCTGGATGAGTCAGCTTTACTTGTAGCCCAAGTAAAGTTGCCGCGTGTGTTTGAAATCTGACCGTTGGAACACGTGTCAGTTTCTTAGTGACCCAGGGTCATGTCGGACAAATCAGGTCGGGTTGCCTAGTGGCTATAAGTAGCCCACCCCCTACACCATAAATTGGTGGCTGCTCAGAGTTAGTGCACGGCTTTTGTCATTTGAGAGCTACACACCTCGAAGCCTTTGAGAGAGAAATCCTTGCGCGGACAAAGCCCTAAACACCCACAGCCAAAGAGTGTTAGGCATCACTGAAGTCTTCCTGTCTATGTGATCTGAAGATTTATTACACTTGAGGACTGTGAATCCTCCAGCCGGTTAGGCGTCGCGTTTTGAGCGTCCAAGAGTCATTGTGGATCGCCGGTGCACGAAGTCTGTGAAGGTTTAGAAGTCTACCTTGAAGACTTACCTGAGTGATTGGGCGAGGACTGGGTGTCCTTAGCTCAAGGGGAATAAGGTGAAGACGTGGTCTTCTGAGTTGACTTCAGCCTCCCTAACCAGACGTACAGTTGTCACAGCAACTGGAACTGGTCCAACAAATCCCTTGTCTTCACCAAGAAAATGGTTCTACCCTTTCCTTCTCTTTATTTACAGTTGGTCCTTGTGAAGTCATTGCCTGCTTGCATTATCTGTTTGTCTTCACTGTGTGACTATTTGTTCTGATTGGCTTCATACTATCTTCCATCCTGATCCATACTGCCTAGCTGCTATTAGTCTTCGTGCTTTCACTTCATTGTATACTTGACTATGGCTTGCCTAGTGTAGTCTACCTTCCGCTCCATGTTAATAGGTTCATTTCTATCGTTTGTCTTCAAAACTTCCATGTCTTGAAGACTTTCATAAAAATCGCCTATTCACCCCCCTCTAGTCGATCACTAGCACTTTCAATTGGTATTAGAGCAAGGTACTCCCTTGTTCTGTGTGATTTGGTTTAACCACCTGGAGTTTTAGCTATGTAGACTGCAGGGATAATCAAAGTCTCCGCTGCGTTCCCCGTCTTCAATGGAACTGAATATCCCTACTGGAAGAATAAGATGCATATGCATATTGAAGCCATTGATGTCGACCTCTGGTATATCGTCAAGAATGGCGTTCCCAAGACTGGTGAAGGTGTCATCCCTGCTGATGTCAAGAAGTTTGTTCAACTGGATTCTACTGCCAAGAACATCATCTGTGGTCATCTGACCAAAGGACAGTATGGCCGTGTGAGTGCTCCGGAAACATCGAAGCTAGTCTGGGACTGGCTCTCCAAGGTCAATGAAGGCGTCTCAACGCAGAGAGATCAAATGATTAGTGTCCTTCGCAACCTCTTCAACCACTTCAAGAGAAACGACAATGAGAATGTTCAGCTCACGTTTGATCGCCTCACTGACATCACAAATGAGCTTCAAGCTCTCGGCGCTACTAAGATCACCAAGCATGAAATCGTCAAGACGCTCTTGAGATCACTTGACAGCTCGTTTGACACCCAAGCCCTGATGATTCAAGAAGCCCTGACTTCAAGACACTCGATCTGTCTGACATACTTGAAAGGCTCAACACACATGAGTTTCAGCTTTCTGAGAAAATAGATATCTACGGTCCCAACTATGGCCGAACTCGCGCCTTGAAGGCAAAAGCTGTTTCTTCATCTAAAGAAGAATCTGACTGCAGTTCTGATGATCCTGAAGATATTGGAAAGGAGCTTGCTATGCTAGTGAAGAAGTTCCAGAAGTTCACTAGGAAGAAAGGCTTCAGAAAGTCTTCATGATCCAGCTCAAGGAATGATGAAGCTTCTACTCATGACTACAAGAAGAGAACATGCCACAAGTGCAAGAAACCTGGTCACTACATCTGGCGTGGGTTTGTCACGGAAGATGTCCTCGTGAAAGGACTTAGTCGTGGAGCCATCGCTACGGGTTAGCTTAAAGGGGATAAACCGGACAAGGGACACGAGGATTTTATACTAGTTCGGCCCCTTCGATGAAGGTAAAAGCCTACGTCTAGTTGTGTTGGTATTGCTAGGGTTTTGATGACCAAGGAGCGAATCCGCTTTGCCTGGCTCTCGAGTTGTTGTGTGTTATCCCTAAACTGCTGCCAGGTCGTCCCTTTATATACATAGGCTGACGCCCGCCGGTTTACAGAGTCCCGAGGCCGGATCATAAACGTGTCCGGCTCGGTCTCTATCCTTCCTATCTTACAATGCAAGTTACATAATAAGGTCGGTTTACATCTACAGGCCTTAACTCACCCTTGGGCCTTGGGCCTTCGTAAAGCGCCATCATCCTTACATCTTCATGGGCTTCTAATCTTCATAAGGTTAATCTGGCTATTCCTGGCCGGTTTACGTCCAGTAGTAATATCGCCAACATTAGGCCCCAGATTGGTTTGAACTTGTTCATGTCAATCTTCAACACTTAGAAAAATTCTTCCCTTGCATCTTCACCTTGATCTTGTAAACCGTCGTGACGTCATACTATAGGATCATGTTAAATCACCATGACGTCATCTTGTTATTAAAAATGATACATCTCTCCTTCAGTTAATGAGCCTCCAACAATCGAGGCGACCGCTCCTATTAAGCATCAATATTCCGGCTCCTTGATTCTCGCGCCTGTCACCTCCCCCCTTAACCTTATAAATAGGGCCAAGGGTCATTTCCTTTTTTCCCTCCGTCTCTTCGCTCCTTATTCCTCCTCGCGATGCCCCTGTACCCGAGCGCCGCCGCCGTCGCCAAGCTCCGCCTCTGCATCTCCGTTTGGCCACTGCATCGACCTGGTTGCACCAGAGAACCGCGGCATATCTCTGCTAGCTTCAAAAGCCGCCGTAAGACCTTCCCTTTCCTCCTCTATAGATCTACCTAGGGTTTCAGTGTTCATCGAAGTTCATCAAAGCTCCGGCAACTGTTCTTTCATGTTCTTCCTTAGTCCATGGATAAAAGCTTCAAGCTTGATATATTCCGTGTAATAGACATAGCGTTCCTTATCTTTTGCTATCATAACAACTCTTATATGCATAAAAACTGATCTGGACCTTTGTGAATCGCTTCGGGGCCAACCTTTTTAGGTCTAAATCTTTTTGCTTTTCCTGTCTTATGGTAGATCCAAAATTTCCATGCCATCTTGTGAAACCTGTTTTACCTTATTTAGTCGTTCTTGCCTTAGATCCGTACCTTTTTTATCACATAGATGGTTTACCTTTGTAGAAAGCAAGATATCACATGCCATTAGTCCCCTTGTAAACAGGCAACTCCTTGATTTCCGTTGTCATATTCCGGTTTAATAATATGTGTATATCTCTTTTTCCGCTCATCGCTTTGTCATTCATAACTGTATTAGCCTCCGGTTTACCAATTCCACATACTTGGATTCCTTTGTCCTGTTGTACCTTATGCATCACCATGAATGAATTATAAACCGGCATTTCTTTTCAGCTTTTCACTTGCAATGGCCAAGTAGTTTTATTCCTGCAACTGGGCTCCCTCCCGGGTTACCGAGGAGCAACTTAATGGAATGGTCAAAATTGGTACTTTACCAAAAAAGAATGAGATCCGGTGGCGAGTTCCTGGACCGGAGAACCATCCTACTTGTAACACCCACGATGCGGCTATATCTCCCACGTGTCGGAGCATGACTTAGAGGCATAACCGCATAGTAGGCATGTCGCAAGAGGGGTAATCTTTACACATCCCATGTACTGAATAAGAAAGAGATAAAGAGTTGGCTTACAATCACCACTTCACACAATACAAAAATATAGCATTACATCATCCAGAATGCAATGAAGGTCCGACTACGGAACCAAAATAAAGACAACCCCAAATGCGATAGATCCCCGATCGCCCCAACTGGGCTCCACTACTAATCGTCCAGAAAGGAAACATAGTAACGTCATGAATCCTCGTCGAACTCCCACTTGAGTTCGGTCGCGTCCCCTACACTGGCATCGTCGGCACCTGCATCTGGTTTTTGAAGTAAACCGTGAGTCACGGGGACTCAGCAATCTCACACCCTCGCGATCAAGACTATATAAGCTTATGGGTAGGAAAAGGTAGTGAGGTAGAGCTGCAGCAAGCAAAAGCATCTATGGTGGCTAACTTACGCAAATGAGAGCGAGAAGAGAAGCAAAGCTCGGTCGAGAAGCTATAAGATCAAGAAGTGATCCTCAAAACTACTTACGTTAAAGCATAACACGAGACTGTGTTCTCTTCCCGGACTCCGCCGAAAAGAGACCATCACGGCTACACACGCGGTTGATTCATTTTAATTAAGTTAAGTGTCAAGTTTTCTACAACCAGATATTAACAAATTCCCATCTGCCCATAACCGCGGGCACGGCTTTCGAAAGTTCAAAACCCTGCAGGGGTGTCCCAACTTAGCCCATCACAAGCTTTCACGGTCAACGAAGGATATTCCTACTCCCAGGACGACCCGATCAGACTCGGAATCCCGGTTACAAGACATTTCAACAATGGTAAAACAAGACCAGCATAGCCACCCGAATGTGCCGACAAATCCCGATAGGATCTGCACATATCTCGTTCTCAGGGCACACCGGATTGTCCAAACTTCCCGTAGGCCAACCCAGAGTTGCCCCTGGTGGCCACCGGTGGCTGACAAGTTGGACCAACACTTAGAGGAGCACTGGCCCGGGGGTTTAAAATAAAGATGACCCTTGAGTCCGCGGAACCCAAGGGAAAAGGGCTTTGTGGCAAAGGGTAAAACCAAGGTTGCGCTTTGCTGGAGGAGTTTTATTCAAGGCGAACTATCAAGGGATTCCCATTATAACCCAACCGCATAAGGAACGCAAAATCAAGGAACATAACACCGGTATGACGGAAACTAGGGCGGCAAGAGTGGAACAAAACACCAGGCATAAGTCCGAGCCTTCCACCCTTTACCAAGTATATAGGGGCATTAAAGTAAACAAGATATAATAATGATATCCCAACAATAAACATGTTCCAACAAGGAACAAACTCCAACTTCACCTGCAACTAGCAACGCTATAAGAGGGGCTGAGCAAAGCGGTAACATAGCCAAACAATGGTTTGCTAGGAAAAGGTGGGTTAGAGGCTTGACATGGCAATATGGGAGGCATGATATAGCAAGTGGTAGGTATCGTGGCATAGCAAATGAGCGAGCAACTAGCAAGCAAAGATAGAAATGATTTCGAGGGTATGGTCATCTTGCATGCAAAGTTCTCCGAGTTGACGTAAACTTGATCCTCGTAAGCGTTCTCAACGGGTGCCTCGATCACGAACTCGTCTCCCGGCTCTACCCAAAGAAAGAGCACAAGCAAAATAAACCACAATCAACCATGGTGCAATGTGCAAGCAACATGATGCAAACACATGGCATGATATGCGGGATGTGATATGCAATGCATATGCGTGCTTTGGAAGGAAAATGTTGAACCAGGCATCAACTTGGCAAACCAAGTGCGCCGCTGGAAAGATGAGTTGATTACGGTCGAAATCGATATAAAGATCACCGGAATCGGATGCACATTTTGCAAATGGCAAGCAAAACAATAATGGCACAGTTCTGCAATTAACAGCACGATGCCATCTAGAATGCAACAAGAAACTAAGCTACTGCACTCCAACATAGCAACAAAGCACATGGCAGTGACCTACTCAAGATGCTTAACAAGATGAACACTGAGCTACGGCTAAATCACACAATATCAGGTTCAAACAAGCATGGCAAAAGTGCAAAAGATATCAGCATCATGGACTTAGTGAAAATAACATGTCAGGAATTAACATCAGGAAGCAATGTTTAGAGCAAGATAACAACATGCTACAGGATCAGAATGTAGCAATACAAAGCATGGCATGAATTTACTCAAAGCATATAACAAAATTCCCTTACTGACCATAAGACAAAAAGGATCAGAAGATATGATGGCACCCATGTAAACATAGCAAGTTTCGTTAACAGATTCAGACTTAGCAGAAAACTAGACATGGCATAAACAGAATTATGAAGGCATGTTTGCGAGCTCGATGCACTCAACACAAGGCATTGCATGACAAACTAAGCATATATCCAGCAAGAAGACATGATCAAGAATCTAAACATGGCAAGAACAATCTCATAGCATGCATGGATCAACTACAACAACCTTGGCAAAATTGATTAACACGTAAACAATCTGCCAGGAACATTTTATAGCAAAAGTAGAGCAAGATTGAGTCATGCTAGGGTACTCCATAAATGCAAACAGGGACATGGATGGATAGAGCATAACCATATGTCAAAATCATCCTTACTGAACATGCTCAAAAGAAGCATGGATCACTCTGTAGCAACATGAATACATGGCATAAAAATAATAGCAGAGCAAAGACTTAGTGAAATTCTAAGTCTCTGATATCAGCAATATTACAAGAGCTACTTTGCATGCTTGTGCTAGTCACCACATTGATCACAAAAATACGTGCCATACACCCCTGTAAAGATGGCATGTCATAGCCCAAAACACATGTAGAGCTCATGCCCATATGCAGCACACAATAATCATGGAAAAAATGACAAATGCTCATAATCTAATAAGAATCAGCAACTAACATTTTATAGCACTCTTGCATCAACAATTTGGGCAGCAAGATGGACTCAAACAAGAATGGTGCAATGGAACAAAACGAAGAGCACATCCAGATGAACAATTTGATATATCACACGCGCGAAACAGAGCTACGAATGAGAAGTTATGATGCAATGAACGGAGCTTCAGAAAGTAAATATTTGAGGACTTAGAAGAATTTTTGGGGTCAACCTAGTCTTCCAGATCCAGCTCCGGGCGGCACGGAGTTCGAGGATCACCGGAGAAGGGGTTTGCCGGAGC
Organism: Triticum urartu; assembly: GCF_003073215.2. NCBI lineage: Eukaryota > Viridiplantae > Streptophyta > Magnoliopsida > Poales > Poaceae > Triticum > Triticum urartu. The sequence goes on from NC_053028.1 coordinate 156,572,752, forward strand.
TCGGGGAGGAGATGGCCGGAGCTAGGGGAGGAGATGGCGGCGGATCCGGCCGATCCCTCGCCGGATCCGACTGGAGGCGGGGTCGACGGCGAGATGGGCGAGGCGCCGGTGCGCGGTGGTGGGCGCCGGTGCCACCCGGCAACGGCGGCGCGGTGGCGCGCCGGTGAGGAGGCGGCGGAGGCGCGCCAGTGGAGGCGAGGCGCGCTGGAGCGGGGCTCGCGCGGGCGGAGGAGCGGGGCGGCGGCGACCGGGCCGCGGGGGCCGGCCTCGGGCCCGAGCGGGCCTGCGGCGGCAGGCGGTGGCCGAGGCCGGGGCCACGTGGCGGCCTGCGGTTGGACGGGCGCGGTGGCGGACGCGTCCGGCTCCGCCCGGACGTGTCCGGCGGGCGAGAGGGGAAGATCTAGGGTTTCTCTGCGCGAGGATTTCGGAGGGGAGCACCTATTTATAGGTAGACGAAGCTAGGGGAGTCCAAATGAGGTGCGGTTTTCGGCCACGTGATCGTGATCGAACGACCGAGAGGATGGAGGGGGTTTGGATGGGTTTTGGGCCACTTTGGAGGGGTGTTGGGCTGCAACACACACGAGGCCTTTACGGTTCCCCGGTTAACCGTTGGAGTATCAAACGGACTCCAAATGGCACGAAACTTGACAGGCAGTCAACCGGTGGTGTACCAAGGCCGCTTGGCAAATCTCGGTCCATTCCGAGAAAGTTTAACACCCACACACGAAAAGAGGCAAAAGGGGGCGCTGGAGGACATAGGAGTGTCGGATCACAAAACGGACAACGGGGAAACTGCTCGGATGCATGAGACGAACACGTATGCAAATGAGATGCACATGATGACATGATATGAAATGCATGACATGGACAAAATGCAAAACGAAGACAAAACCCAACCATGAGGGAATATCATAACTTAGAGACGAAAATGGCAAGAGTTGGACTACAATATGGTAAGTTACATCTGGGGTGTTACACTACTCCCAAGCAGGGTGAAGTAGTGGTGTTTGTTGATCACATAGGCCATGGTTTCAAACCGCCCGGATTGAAGTTTTTCCGGGATGTGCTTGCCAGTTTTCAGCTCCACCCTCAAGATATTGGACCCAACTCGGTATCCAATATATGCAACTTCCAAGTCTTCTGTGAAGTGTACCTACAAGAAGAGCCAACTGTTGAGTTGTTCTGAGACTTCATCCATCTGAACCGACGCACTGAATTTGTAGACGGTCGCAATACTGAACTTGGCAGCGTCTCCATTCAGAAAAGGAAAGAAGTTGAATTTGCTCATGCTAAGCTGCACAGTCACCCCAAAGAATGGAACCAAACTTGGTTCTATTGTAAAGACACCTCCCCTGGAGATGAGAACCCTCTGCCGGGTTACCGTGCTCACCGGCTCGCCAACATCTAAGTGCCCAAGAACGGGCCTCATATGCCCCTCAACTCGCCAAGCTCCGAGCCTTTATGGCCAATGGTTTATCAGGTATAGACTTTGTCCGCTGCTGGATATCCTGGAGCATCCTGCCATTAAGTCGCCGCATCGGTTTAATGTGCGAGTATACTGGCAACATAGAAGACTCCCAATGCCATATCAACATTCAGCTAACAGACAAAGAAGTCACAGAGTCTATCAAAGATATATTGAATGAGTCGGAAGTTGTCTGTCGCCAAACCGGATTAAACCCCTTTTATACGAAAAACAAACCGCCTGCTGTAAGTATTGTCTTCCGCTTTACACTTGATATCTTTATACTGGACAAGCTTTAAATATCCTCTGCCCCTCTTTAAATAGGGTGATGATCCGTTCTGGAAAAGAAAGCCTCGGGAGAAAGCGGCAAAGCCTTCTCGTCCTAAAACAAAAGCCGTCAAGAAAACCTCAAAGCGGAAGGCAGCTGAACGCATCAGTATGGAACTGGATGACGACCCAGATGAGCCGGAAGTTGAGGTAGAACTTGATTCACTTGGTTCACTTTTCATGCATCTCATTGACAATGATACTTATCAGGAGGGCGTTGAGGGCAGCCAAGCCAACGATGCAGAGGTAATTATCCTTTCCTCCGGTTCAGACTCCCTGCCAACACAAAAAATTCGTCAAGCGGTCCGGAAAGTAAGCTTTTCACATCCTGTTGCTCACCTGGATCCAAAATTTATTTTGAAGAAGCAGCAGCACGAGGCTCGCCGCACAACCCGGCACAGTGGCCAAAAGGTCACTTCGACTGGTTTACCAGACACCCTAGTTCAAAAACGCCGATCTGAGGTTTCGCCCACTTCTGACACTTCTTATCCCAAGGTAGGCTATTTCCGACAACCTCTTAATCCGTCCGATTCGAATTATCAGGTGACACCCCCTTCATCTTCTGGCGAGTCAACCGCAACACAACTCCCTCCTCTCATAACCATGGCTGGTAAGTATTTCAATCCAATCCTTTGATGTTTCACACTCTTTATGCTAAATTAACCTTTGTACCTTGTTCTGTTTAGAGCCAAAGCCTTACCCAGTAAGAAGGCTCGGGTGAATAATCCGCCTGAAGACCAGGTGGTTATTGAACCGAAGCAAACTGCTGAACCAGAGGGTCCAAACCCTGAAGCTACCTTTGATGAACCACCCCCTCCAGATCACAATACTGATGAACAAGCAGAAGTTGATACTGCTATGCATGATGATGAACCGGCAAATCCAATCTTGATTGGTGACAGATCCTCTAGTCCGATGAGAGCTACTGACACTCCATCAACTCCAGAAAAGGCTGCTGGAGACAAAGAAGATGAGGTTATCATTACTGGTACTGGTCACACCTCTCCTGGCCATCCTATAATTTTGGCCAAACATAGTGCCAAGGAAGAGCATGCTGCCATGGAAAAAGGCAAATGGAGCACCGATTTGTCAAGATACGCCCATCTCAGCGCTCAAGAACTCCACTCTGGTTTTCTAAACCGTCTGCACTCAAATCGTGATTATGAAGCCGGTTTGGTGAACCTGATGAAGTAGCGCTATGAGGTATTTTCATCACTTCCCCTCTCATAAATCCAATTTTTAAATATCAACTCAAGTAGCCCCCAAGGGCCGGTTTATGATAACAATCATAAATCGGGACTTTGTAATATGTCAAGTGATCTTTGGAAACAAAACAATACTTTATCATTGTATTCCTGTAGTTTCCGGCTGTGTAGTCCCCAAGGGCCAGTTTATCTTTCCAAGGTCAACCGGGTCTTTCATCCATACATTCATTTGAACGGATGTACATTAGCCCCCAAGTGTCAAGGATAATGCTTGCATTGTACTTGAGACTTGCAAAGAAAATTTTGATGATAGAGCAAATAGGCATTAGCCCCCAAGTGCAAAGTGCAGAACTTGTTATACGCTTGGTACTTCAAATATACATATCTCATTGTTGATATATTTTGCCTTTGCAGGCCGAGCTGAGTAAAAGGGATGCTCAAACCGCTGACCTTCAGGAGAACATCAAATCTCAGCAAGCAGAGGCTTCCAAGGCCAACGAAGAGTTGACAAATGCCTTAGCAGCCATGGAAAGGCTAAAAGAGACCTTTAATAAAGAGCGTGCAGACTGGGAGACAGAAAAGGCCGGTTTAACCAAGAAGGCCGAAGATGCAGAAGCAACCCTGAAACCGGTGGTTGAAGAAGTGACCGGGTTGAAACGGCAGATTAACGCCATGACCTCTGCTGTCTTTGGTAAGTATCTGCACATGAAGTTTGTCCAATCCATAATATCTTATCAAAAGCCGGTTTATTGATGCTTTACCATGACAGGGACCCGCATTACTCATCTGGGCTCCGATATGTGGATGAAGCTTAAAGCGGCCTATACTTTGATTGAACAGCTATATTCTGGATCCCAGCAAGCCATTTGCACGGCAGCTTATAACAAGCCTCCGCCAACGCTGATCAAAGAGACCATCGAAAAGCTGGCAATGCTACCTGCCCGGTTGGATGAACTGAAGCGATCAGCCGCAAGGTCAGGTGTCCTAACCGTGCTAATCCGGGCTAAAGCGTGGATTCCAGATCTTGAACCGGCAGACATCGGCCAAGGGTACCCCAACATGAAGGAAGATGGCACCAACTTCAACAACGATGATCTTCGAAGGCTGACAAAGGAGATGCGGCCTATAGCAAGCAAATTGGCGGATGACACAGATCTCTCTCATTTTCAACCGGTTTACGATGCTGAAGGGAAAAGACAACCCGCGTTGATTCATAATGTAGAAGATCTTGTGCCGCCAATCCGTAAGCATACTTACGCTCCTGACATCGACCCTTCCACCCTTATTCATGAAGAAGTCGTTTTTCTAGCCTTAACTGGAATCGATTGGTCAACGTTTGATTTCCCGCAACTGGGTAGAGATGAAGAGAATGTGACCGCTCAAGATGACCCTCAATTGTCAAACCGCCCAGATGAAGAGTCATAAACCGGAGGCCGGTTTATCGGTTGCAGTCTGCCACTCTTGAAAACAATTATTCAATTTGGGTTGTTTGAAGCGCCTTGTAATAGGATAGCGTGAACAACTTATCTGCCATGCCATCGAGCATGTTTGTTTTGCTAGTTTACTGTAAAACTTGCCATGCCCTTGGGAGTTATGATATGCATAGTCCATTATGGTTTCTGCTCCTGCATATAAAAACTTTGAAAGTGTCCGAGTGGTTTACCACTGGACGGGTCATAATGCCCAAAAATGTATACATAACTTGGATGGATAACCAAGATTGTAATAACCAAATATAAAATAGATGATACCTGTGATATACCTCGTTGGCTGGCCAACTGTATTTATAGTAAGGATGAAAAACACCAATCTGTAGTGTTGATGACTCCTTGCCCTCTTGCCGGTTCAAAAACCATACTGTGCTATAATAGCCATCGATTTGTTCGTATAATACTGGTGCCATCTAATCAAAACCAGACCGGAGCAACTTACTGCTGGTTTAAGACTGATCATGTACTGACAACTAAGTGTTAAAAGCCACGCCAGGTTGTAAAAAACACCGGTTTATCAGAAAATATTCATAAATCCCTTATAAAAAGATTTAAAACAGCAAACACAAAAAAATATGTAAGGCTTTTCATGGGCCGCCAGGCCCTAAATCGAGGCTTTTCATGGGCTGCCAGGCCGCTGAGTTAAACCATTTTGCAAAGCCTTTTTAAGATGGACATCAATCTTTAACCAATTATCGTTTTAACTTTGACAAGTTCGGGGTCTATGAGATTGACTTGTCAAACATTCGATGGGTCATACCAGCTTTACCTGGACGGAGTGGCTTACTTAAAAAAGCCAGGATAACCCGGGGTTTTAGGTGTATACACCTGGCTTCCAAGCCTGGCTTGATAGCCTATCACAAGGGTACAAACTCGTTGTTCTTTGAGAAGCAAGGAGCCCCTAGGTAATATTTGAGCTATGCTCAGTGGTTACCTATGTTTGAGTTGTGCTTGATGCAACAGACTCTCTTTGGTTCCACATAATTTCCTTTTGGCTTTAAGCCTATAAAGAGGTGCAGCTACGGCGTGAATACAACCAAGCCCCCTAGTGATTTCCCTTTTTGGTTTTAAACCGATCAAGAGGTGTAGCCATGGTTCGGATACGACCAAGCCCCCTAGTGATTTCCTTCATATCTGTGTGGCTTTATAGGCCGGGTTAATAGAACTCCGCTTTGTAAGTAGAAGCCCCCATGGAACCACACATGATGTAAAAAGAACAGAGACCCTGCTTTAAACGAGGCTCTGGTTTATTATATAATATATACATTGTCATAAGTATGTACATAAGAAGAGCCTGTGGCTCAACTGTAGTAAGGCCGGAGAAGAGCTATATTCCACGGCCGCTTTGTCTCCTCCTCTAATTTACGTGAGTCCTTGTGCTCTCGAACATCGATAAGGTAGTATGACCCGTTGTGCAGGTTTTTGCTGACCACAAAAGGTCCTTCCCAAGGTGGGGATAACTTGTGCATATCAGTTTGATCCTGGATGAGTCGGAGCACCAGGTCAGCCTCTTGAAAAGTTTTGGTTCTAACCCGGCGGCTGTGATAACGCCGGAGATCTTGTTGATAAATCGCCGAACGTGCCGCTGCGAGATCACGCTCCTCGTCTAACAGGTCCAGTGAGTCCTGACGTGCCTTCTCATTGTCAGCTTCAACGTAAGCCGCCACACAGGGCGAGTCATGACGGATGTCACTAGGAAGAACCGCCTCTGCTCCATAAACCATGAAAAAAGGTGTGTAACCCGTCGATCTATTTGGTGTGGTGTTGATACTCCATAACACAGAAGGTAACGCCTCCACCCAACAACCCAGTGTCCGCTTTAAAGGAACCATGAGCCGGCGTTTGATACCTCTCAAAATTTCTTGATTTGCCCTCTCTGCTTGACCATTAGACTGGGGGTGAGCCACTGACACTACATCAAGCCGGATGTGCTCACGTTGACAGAATTCCTCCATCTCACCCTTAGATAGATTAGTACCATTATCAGTGATAATGTTGTGTGGAAAACCAAACCGGAAGATCACCTTCTTGATGAATTGAACCGCCGTGGCTGCATCACACTTACTGACTGGCTCTGCCTCTACCCACTTGGTAAACTTATCAAACGCCACCAATAGGTGGGTCTTTTTGTCCTTGGATCTCTTAAAGGGTCCGACCATATCGAGCCCCCAAGTTGCAAATGGGCAAGTGATTGGAATCATTCTCAACTCCTGGGCCGGAACATGGGCGCGGCGTGCAAACTTCTGACAACCGTCACACCTCTTACTAAATCCTCTGCATTAGCATGAGCCGTCAACCAATAGAAGTCGTGACGAAAAGCCTTAGCCACCGGGGATTTTGAACCGGCATGGTGACGACAATCTCCTTCATGGATTTCTCGCAAAATCTCACAACCCTCTTGAGGAGACACACAACGGTGAATTGCTCCTGTGACACTGTAACGATGTAACTCCCCATTGATAATGGTCATTGACTTGGATCACCGGATTATCTGCCGGGCCAAGGTTTCGTCCTCCGGTAACTCGCCCCGGTTCATGTAAGCCAAGTACGGGACTGTCCAATCTAGTATAACATGCAAAGCTGCCACCAATTGGGCCTCTGGGTCAGGAATAGCCAACTCCTCTTCTGTGGGTATCTTGACCGACAGATTATGCAGTACGTCGAGGAAAACATTAGGTGGCACCGGTTTATGCTGAGAACCTAGACGACTTAAAGCGTCCGCTGCTTCATTCTTTCGCCGGTCTATATGGTCAACTTGATAGCCCTTGAAATGACCAGCAACTATGTACACCTCTCGTCGATATGCAGCCATGAGTGGGTCCTTAGAATCCCAAGTGCCAGATACCTGTTCAGCCACCAGGTCTGAGTCACCGAAGCACTTAACCCGGCTTAAGTTCATCTCCTTAGCCATCTGAAGACCGTGGAGTAAGGCCTAGTACTCAGCTGCATTGTTAGTGCAAGGGAACATTAAACGAAGAACGTAACAAAACTTATCACCTCGTGGGGAAGTTAATATGACTCCAGCCCCCGAGCCCTCCAATTGCCTGGACCCATTGTCAGTGTCAAAACCGGCGGATCTCGGGTAGGGTTCCCGAACTGTGTGTCTAGGCCGGATGGTAACAGGAGGCAGGGGACACAAAGTTTTACCCAGGTTCGGGCCCTCTTGATGGAGGTAAAACCCTACGTCCTGCTTGATTAATATTGATGATATGGGTAGTATAAGAGTAGATCTACCACGAGATCAGAGAGGCTAAACCCTAGAAGCTAGCCTATGGTATGATTGTATGTTGTGATTGTTGTCCTACGGACTAAAACCCTTCGGTTTATATAGACACCGGAGAGGGTTAGGGTTACACAAGGTCGGTTACAAAGGAGGAGATATCCATATCCGTATTTCCTAGCTTGCCTTCCACGCCAAGTAGAGTCCCATCCAGACACGAGACGAAGTCTTCAATCTTGTATCTTCATAGTCTAACAGTCCGGCCAATGGAGATAGTCCGGCTGTCTGGAGACCCCCTAATCCAGGACTCCCTCAGTAGCCCCTGAGCCAGGCTTCAATGACAATGAGTCCGGCGCGCAGTATTGTCTTTGGCATTGCAAGGCGGGTTCCTTCTCCGAATACATCACAGAAGAATTTGAATACGAGGATAGTGTCCGACCCTGCAAAATAAGTTCCACATTCAACCGTAGAGAGAATAATATTTCCGCAGATCTGATTTGCTGGCTTGTTTTGGCAGCATGACGTTATGTCATGGCCCGGTGATTATTCGAACCATTTCCTTTAACCAGCCCCACACATAACGCGAGGCAGTTTTTCAACACGTCTTGTCAAAGCAGAGATCGTGTCCCCTTATTACGGGATTCTCATCAATACGGGCGTGGGTAACCCAACCGCGCCATCAATTGCGACGCTTGGGGGACAAGCGAGTTTTACCAGGCAAGTGGGGACGCTTAGTTTCGTCCGCCCATATAAAGGGATAAGGATTCACCTTTCTATCCACGCCTTCTTCCTCCTTTGCTCATCCGTTTTGGCACACTCGAGCTCTAGCGCCCAAGTCCACACTTCCACCTCAACCTTCTCCAACCATGTCCGGAGCGGGAGGCAAGTGGATGGTCTCCTCCGTCATGGAGGGACACATCAAGAAACTGAGGAGAGCCGGATACCTGCCCGACGACATCGCGCACCGGCTCCCAGATGAGGGGCAGCTCATCCCCACCCCCAGGCCCCATGAGAGGGTAGTATTCCTCACCCATTTCCTCCGTGGACTGGGATTCCCTCTCCATCCATTCGTTCGGGGGCTCATGTTCTATTACGGCCTGGATTTCCATGATCTGGACTCAAACTTCGTCCTCAACATCTTGGCGTTTATCATCATGTGCGAGGCCTTCCTCCGCATCAAGCCCCACTTTGGCTTATGGCTGAAGACCTTCAATGTCAAGCCGAAAGTGGTGGGCGGCCTCCAGGCGGAGTGCGGAGGCGCCATGGTGGGCAGGATGCCCAACATAACATGGCTCGAGGGCTCCTTTGTGGAAACTATAAAGGGGTGGCAATCGGGGTGGTTCTATATCACCGAGCCGCGCGACCCTGCATGGGCAGCGGGCCCCGAGTTCCGATCTGGCATCCCCACGCGGCTCACCTCCTCGAAAGAGAAGGGCCTGTCCTGGGGTAATTCGAAAGAGCTGACCGGACTGCAAACATGTATTCAAAACATGGTGGACAAGAAGCTCAAGCTTGTCAACATAGTCCAAGTCATGCTCATCCGCTGGATACTCCCGTGCCAACATCGGGAGTTCAACTTGTGGGAGTTCAATCCGGCGCAGCACCGAACTCTGAACAGGCTCTTCGACACGACTCATGAAGATGCCTGGAGGGTGGTGTTCAAAAGCGCCGAGGTCCCCCCTATTACTGAGGATCGCGGATTCAGCGTGAAGCGCCAAGCCAGTGCGGTAAGCTGCTTTACCTTTCACAGGATACTTATTTTATATAGATTGGCTCTGTGCGGGATCTAAACTCCCGTACCTTTGACAGGACTGGCAGAAGATGGTCGGACAGATCGACTGTCCGGCTCCTATGCCCGAAGGCCCCGCAGATGCTCTTCTGGCGAAGATGTTGACTCCGGCCCCTTATACGGTGCCGGAGAAGACCAAGAAGGCCAAGGGAACTCGAAAGAGTTCCCGACGCCAGGCGTCGTCGGACTCACCGTCCAATGACTCTGCGGCGCACTCTTCCCCCGAAGACGAGGAAGAAGAAGAAAATGCTCCCCCACCGACTGGGGGAGACAGGAAAAGGAGGCCGCCCCAACCGAGGACGCCGGAGGGTCCAAGAAGGGAAGGACTCTCCTTCTGGACGGTTCCACTGCCGCCGACGAAGGCGAAGACGAGTGGTTACCCAGGGTCAAGCCCCCGGGGAGATCGTAAGTATTCGGATACCAGAGTAACTCACAGGATTCCTTTGTCGCACTGCTTTCCCTAACGCTGAACGCAATTATGCAGGCCGCCATGAGCCAGTATCGATGTATCAACGGACGGCTCCTTGGGCTTGTCGGACATGGATAGCGATCCAGTCCCGACCGCCACCTCCCCTCATCCTGCCGACGATGCCGAGGTGTTGTCTCAAGAGGCACCGGATCAAGGGGAGATAGTCCTGGAGGCACCTCAAGGCGACCTTCCAGATTCCGGGAGCCGCGGGGACGGCGCCCCCGAGAGCTCCGAGTTCGGCCCTCAGCCGAACACCTTGTTGGACCCTCCAGCGGTTCCGGGCTCGGGCAGGCGGCCTCCTTATAAGAGGGGCAAGATGCCTATGCCGATGACCTCTGTCCATCCAGAGGCACCAGACAATCTGCTGGAAGCGCTTCGCAGCGCTTCCATCGACGAGAAACCACACTATCATGAGTGCGGTGATCCAGAAGGTTCAGTCCGCCAAGAGCAGATTGACTGAAGCCTGTGCCAGCCTTCTAACAGGCTTCGAGGTAAGTGTGTTAAAATGTAGTAGAAATATTACCGCATAGACAGTAGCCCCTGATGCTTTGTTCGGTGTTCACCAAGAAAACTCGAACAGAGGATCAAATAATATCGCAGGAGTCTAATATAAGTATGTCAATATGCGTATGCAGGCTTCGCTGCTGGCGTCCGCCGCACTGACTGCGGAGGTCGCCGTACTAAAGCAGGACCTCGAGGGGTCCAAGAAAGAGCTCGGCCTTGCCAAGAGGCAGCTCGAGGAGAACAAGGGTAAGTAATGCCCCATCTATAAATATGCATATATAAAAAAGGACGCGATTGCAAAATGACAGGATCATTGTATGTTTGCCAGGGGCCATGACCGAGGTGGTGACCTTGAAGCAAGTGCTAACCAAGGCCGAAGATATAGCGGCCAAGGAGCGCACTGAGCGAGAGAAGCATGAGGCTCGGGTGGGAGAGGTGCAGCAAGAGCTCCAGGCTCTTGTGGCGAAGCACGAGGCGTTGGAGCTTGACTCCAAGATGCGGGAGTCTAAGCTTGCCGCGGCCCTCGAGTGTAAAAAGTGCCAAGGCCGAAGCCCAAAAGGCCCTCCAAGAGATCGACGCGATGAAGAAGATAGTGGCAGGTAAGGCTTTCTATATGCAAAGCAAGTGTGTAAAAGTAAATTACCGATTACTTACTCGGATCCGGAGCTCTTCAGGAGCATTCGCGGATTTGCCCCGCAGTGTGTCTGATGCCACACAATTTTACCAGGCCGAGGACGGAAGCTCGACGGAGAAACTATTCTAGTCTCAGTATGCTGAGGCTGAACATCCGGTGCCGATGAGCGACCAGCTGAAGCAGATGGTCGAGCTACATAAGGCGGCCGATCAGGCCATGAAGGGCTTTATAGTCCGGCTGTGGCCTGGCGACGCCCTTCCGAACAGCTTCTTCGGCCTGGTGTGGCGGCTTGTGGATGCCTACCCGCGGCTGGAGGTCATCAAGCGGTCCGTCTGCATCGAAGGTGCATGCCGGGTTTTCGCCCGTGTGAAGGTGTAGTGGGCCAAGCTAGACGCTGTGAAGCTGATCAAGGAAGCATCGCACCCCCGAAATTTATTATGAGGGTGTCCTGAAGGGTGCCTGTCTTGTAGCGGATGAATGTTCAAAGGATGTAATATTAGAGTGAACTTGCTCGTGTGATCATGTATGATGAAAACTTGTTTCATATGCGCTATGCAACGCTTGTGTGAATTTAAAATACTACCTTTTGTTTGGCCGTTTATCCAATCTGAGAGATGGCTAGTCCTCGGCTTCTACCCCCATGCCACGAGTGCTGGGGTGTTCGGGATAAACCTGAGCACTCTTGTTCCCATATTTGGGTCCTTCGAGGGAGGTGCTCAGCACAACGAACAAGGCAACCGGACTAATAATGCTTTATCACTCTCACTTAGCCATAGAATTCTATAATTTTAAATTTCGGCGAAGCCCCTGGTATTCGAAAGGCCGAATTCGGAGCGTGATACACGCCTGTAAGCCGGACAGCGTCGGCCCCTCGCCCTAAGCGGCATAAGTCTTTAGGGACTCGAAAAACCTCGCCGAACAGCGACCAGTCTCTCGCCTTATCATGATAGTCAGTTTTAGCTTTCTCTACTGAGGTGCTAAGCCCGGCAGAACCGGGGCACAATCGCAGTAGTTCTCCTAGCGCTACCTTAGCCGATAGAGCGGAACGTAAGGTACCAAAACATAGGAGCCGGGCAAACCCAACATTTGACCAAAGACATGATTCGGAGCTGATGCATATAATGCTATAAGTTCGGGGTGCCGCACTTGTGAAAGTGTTCGGACTTTTCACACCGTATTGTGGGGTACGTAAGCCCCTGGTGTATTGGCCGTACCAGAGTGTACGGTTGCAAGGCGTCATTAATGAACACATAGGTATATATATATGACAAAAATGCAATAATAGTATTAATTTCATGCATTGTTTATTAAAAAATTGCGTTAAAGCAGAGTGATACAGATAATGCGATAAGCAAAGAGTAGGACTATGTCCCTTCCAAGGGCAAGCTGAGGAATGATATTAAATTGAATATTTCACTCGTTACTGTAATCAACCTGGGAATTCTGTGGTATAACGTAGTTGTCTGCCTCCTTGGTTGCTGCATCATGTGTTCGGCAATAGTGCTGTCGGACAGTGTTTCCAGAGATTAAGGTCCTGAAAGAAAAAGAAAAATAACCGCGGTTTAGGCCGCGTTTTGGGGCTTGCCGCAGTTGTGCCCCCCTCCCCACCTGTGCCCATGGTATTTTTAATGCGTAATTATGTACGCGCGGCACGAATATAGCCGTTGGGATGGGATTGGGTGGCCGCCGTATTGCTACGCGAGCTCAGATCGCGGCAGGCGGTCTATTTGCCGATTGCCCCGAGCGCGCTTCAAAGTGTCCGGGCATTGAAGTGCCGAACTGGTTGATTGCCTTGAGAGGCTGCTTTGCGCTTCTGCTGCGAGGGCCGCGGTGTGCTCCTCTGTTCGGAGAGAGCGCTCTATGTTTCCATTGACTGTAATAACTCCGCGAGGTCCTGGCATCTTGAGCTTGAGGTATGCATAATGTGGTACCGCATTGAATCTAGCGAATGCGGTTCGCCCGAGCAGCGCGTGGTAACCACTGCGGAACGGGACTATATCGAAGATTAACTCTTCGCTTCGGAAATTATCCGGGGATTCGAAGACCACTTCCAGTGTAACTGAGCCTGTGCAATGGGCCTCTACACCTGGATTGACGCCCTTAAAGGTCGTTTTTGTGGGTTTGATCCTTGAGGGGTCTACACCCATTTTACGCACTGTGTCCTGATAAAGCAGGTTTAGGCTGCTGCCGCCGTCCATAAGGACTCGAGTGAGGTGAAATCCGTCGATAATTGGGTCTAGGACCAGTGCGGCGAATCCGCCATGACGGATACTAGTGGGGTGGTCCCTGCGATCGAAGGTGATCGGACAGGAGGACCAAGGGTTGAACTTTGGGGCGACTAGCTCCAACGCATATACGTCCCTGAGCGCACGCTTCCACTCCCTCTTGGGGATGTGGGTTGCGTATATCATGTTCACCGTCCACACTTGCGGGGGAAACCTCTTCTGTCCTCCAGTGTGTGGCTGCCGGGGCTCCTCCTCGTCATCGCTATGCGGCCCCTTGTCCTTGTTTTCGGCAATTAACTTGCCGACTGGCTTGAACACCCAACAATCCCTGTTGGTGTGATTGGCTGGCTTGTCTGGGGTGTCGTGTATTTGACACGAGCAATCGAGTTTACGGTCCAAGATGGACGGACCCGGCGTACTTTGTTTGAATGGCTTTTTCCGCTGACCGGGTTTAGAGCCTTTGAATCCGGCATTGACTACCGTATCCTCAGTATTTTCGCTGTTAATGCGGCGCTTATGCTTGTTGCGACGTGACCTGCTATTGCCGTCCTTGGTATCTGAGGTACCATGGTTCTTTGATATGTTATTACTGCGAGCCAGCCAGCTGTCTTCTCCCGCACAAAAGCGGGTCATGAGCGTCGTGAGAGCTGCCATAGATTTCGGCTTTTCCTGACCAAGGTGCCGGGCTAGCCACTCGTCTCGGATGTTGTGCTTGAAAGCCGCTAAGGCCTCCGCATCCAGACAGTCGACGATTTGATTTTTCTTTGTAAGGAACCGAGTCCAGAATTTCCTGGCCGACTCTTCTGGCTGCTGAATTATGTGGCTCAAATCATCGGCGTCTGGTGGTCGCACATAAGTTCCCTAAAAGTTGTCGAGGAATGCGGCTTCCAGATCTTCCCAACAGCTAATGGAGTCCGCTGGCAAGCTGTTAAGCCAATGTCGCACTGGTCCCTTGAGCTTTAGTGGGAGGTATTTGATGGCGTGTAAGTCATCGTCGCGGGCGATGTGGATGTAGAGGAGGAAGTACTCAATCCATACTGCGGGATCTATTGTGCCATCGTATGAGTCAATATTTACAGGTTTGAAACCTTCTGGGAATTGATGTTCCATTACTTCGTCTGTGAAGCATAAGGAGTGTGCGGCGCCTCTGTATTGGGCTATATCGCGACGCAGCTCAAATGGGTCGTGCCCGCTGTGTTCGACCTGGCCGGATTTGCTTTTACTGTATCCGGCGTGACGTTTGTCGTCATGCACAGTGGTGCGCCCTCGTGATCCGTAGATCGATCTTGAATGCTTTGCCTTGTCCTCCAATATGTCTCGCAGGTCTGGCGTATCTCCCCATGCCTTTTTATTTAAATGGCGTTGGGGTGGAGGCTGAGCTTTTGGCTAGAATGCCTTTCTATTGCGGCCACGAGGTGGCCGATCAGCCGTATCATACGCTTCTTCCTCCAGTCGGGGTAGTAACCTGCGCCTTGGGTAACTCTTGGAGGGGCGCTCGAGTTTATATTCCTCGGCCACGAGGACTTCAGTCCATTTGTCAGCTAGCAGATCTTCATCAGCTTGAAGCTGCTGCTGCTTTTTCTTCAGGCTATTTGTCGTGGCCATAAGCCGGCGCTTGAAGCTCTTGTTCGATGGGATCCTCTGGGACGGCGAATTCATCGTCGCTGAGGCCTGCCTCGTCTTCGGAGGGGGGATGTAATTGTCCTCCTCCTCCTCTCCGTCTACCGCTCTCTCAGGAGAGCTGGCTCCTTCATTATCCTGCTCTAAATCTTGCTGGAGGGGATTGTTGTTGTCTTCGGCACTATCCGGAGTGTTATTATCTCCTGTGCCGGTATCACCACTTTTGCTTTGGCGGGACTTAGAGCGGCGCCGCTGACGTCGGCGTTTGGGTTGCTTCTTGGAGGGGTCATCCTCCGCTATCCCGTCGCCATTGCCTTCTTTGGGTGTATCCACCATGTATATGTCATATGACGAGGTGGCTTTCCAGTGCCCTATAGGTGCTGGTTCATGTTCGTCTCCTACATCGTCGTCCATACCGTCGACGTCTTCGGAGTCGAAGTCGAGCATGTCGGTTAAATCATCGACAGTGGCTACAAAGTGGGTGGTGGGTGGGCGTCGAATTTCTTCGTCGTCCGCATCCCAATCCTGTTGGCCATAATCCGACCAGGGCTCTCCTGACAAAGAGAGAGACCTTAGTGAATTCAGAATGTCACCGAAAGGCGAGTGCTGAAAGATATCTGCGGCGGTGAATTCCATGATCGACGCCCAATCGGATTCGATTGGCAGGGGCGTGGATGGTTCGGAGTTCGGAAAAGAGTCCGGCACCTTGGAGTCACGGGCTGCGCAGAGGGTTATGCTGGTGTTCGGCTCGATCGCCGTTGAGACTGTGCCGGGCTGGCCCTTTAAGCTTAAGGGGTAGATATTTTATGGCATGGAGATCATCTCCTCTAGCCATGTGTATGTGGAGGATATAATCCTCGATCCAGACTCCAGGGTCTGTTGTTCCATCATATGCCTCTATGTTTACGGGTTTGAATCCCTCTGGGAATTCATAGTCCAGGACTTCATCAGTGAAACATAGGGGGTGTGCAGCGCCCCTGTATTTGGGTGTGCCGGATTCTGATGATGGCTTCATAGTGCTGCTTACGAGAGCTTGCTTTCTTGGCCCATAAATGGACCTGACTGGGCCATGATGCGAATCCTTAAGTGGGTCGCATGCCGATTTAGGTGCGGCGCCGCTTACCGCTTTATGGGGTCGTCTATCTGACCGTGTGGCTTTTTCATTTTTTGAATGCGAGGGCTCTAGGGCCTCTTCATCAAATTCAGGCAGTAGCTTTCTTTTCGGATAGCTTTTAGTGCGGCGACTGTCGCCGTACTTATCTGTGGTATTGATTACTTTGCTCCATCTAATCTGGAGTGCGTCTTCCGCTATTTTTAGCTTCCGCTTCTACTTCTTTAGGCTGCGTGCAGTTACAACGAGCCTCTCGTGGAGATTCTTCTGCTCCATAGGTTTATTCGGCGTGAGGTCATCTGGAATGCCATTTTCGCCGGAGGAGGGATGTTCGGTTTCTCTATCCGTGTTGCCCTGTTTGGACGGTTGGTCTAAGGCTTGCTTGTCGTCTACCAGCTCGTCCTGCTCTATGGCTGGGTTTTTGTTGAGGCGGGGCTTGGGTCGGCGTTTACGCCGACACTTTGATTGCTTTTCGGGGGGTCGATCTCCCGTCCCATCCCCTTTTTCCTCGTTGTCGCTTCCTTCAGGGGTGTCCACCATGTACACATCGTGAGATGAGGTGGCTGTCCAATGCCCTATGGGCGTTGGTTCGTCGGTATCTCCTGCATCGTCATCCATGCTGTCGATGTCTCCGGAGTCGAAGTTGAGCATGTCATTTAAATTGTCGACAGTGGCTACCAAGTGGGTGGTGGGTGGGCTTTGAATTTCTTCATCGTCCGTATCCCATCCTTGCTGACCGTAGTTCGGCCAGGGCTCTCCTGATAAGGAGAGAGACTTAAGAGAATTCAGGATGTCGCCAAAAGGCGAATGCTGAAAGATGTCTGCGGCGGTGAACTCCATTATCGGCGCCCAATCGGGTTCGATTGGCAGGGGCGCGGGGGGTTCGGAGTCCGGGGAGGAGTTCGCATCCTCGGAGTCACGGGCCATGCGGAGTCACGGGCCATGCGGAGTGCGGGGCTAGCGTTCGGCTCGATAGCTTTCGGGATCGCAGCCCCTATGGTGACGTCCAACCGTTCATCCTCGATTGGCGCAATAGGCTCCGAGTTAGGGGTCAGAACCGATGCGTGTGCGGCCTCCAGGACACTGTCCGGGGGCAGAGCTAGATCATGCCCCTCGAGATAGTGCGGCGCGCTTGGCCGTGGCTCGAGCCCATCGAAGATCAAGTCTCCGCGGATGTCGGCCGTGTAGTTTAAGCTTCCAAACCTGACTTGATGGCCAGGGGCGTAGCTTTCGATCTGCTCCGGGTGGCCGAGCGAATTGGCCCGCAGAGCGAAGCCGCCGAAGACGAAGATCTGTCCGGGGAAAAAAGTCTCACCTTGGAGCGTATCGTTGTTGATGATCAAAGGAGCCACCGGGCCTAAAGGCGACGACACAGAGGAACTCTCAATGAAAGCACCAATGTCGGTGTCAAAACCGGCGGATCTCGGGTAGGGGGTCCCAAACTATGCGTCAAGGCCGGATGGTAACAGGAGACAGGGGACACTTTGTTTTACCCAGGTTCGGGCCCTCTCGATGGAGGTAATACCCTACTCCTGCTTGATTAATATTGATGATATGGGTAGTACAAGAGTTGATCTACCACGAGATCAAGGAGGCTAAACACTAGAAGCTAGCCTATGGTATGATTGTTGTGTATGGAGTTGATTGCCTACGGACTACAACCCTCCGGTTTATATAGACACCGGATAGGGTTAGGGTTACACAGAGTCGGTTACAATGGTAGGAGATCTTGAATATCCTCATCGCCAAGCTTGCCTTCCACGCGAAGGAAAGTCGCATCCGGACACGGGATGAAGTCTTCAATCTTGTATCTTCATAGTCCAGTAGTCTGGCTGAAGGTATAGTCCGGCTACCCGAACACCCCCTAATCCAGGACTCCCTCAAAGATCTTTATCGGTCAAACTTCATAACAACATACGTTGTTCCCTTTGCCATAGGTATGTCACTTGCCTAAGATTCGATCGTCGGTATCTCAATACCTAGTTCAATCTCGTTACCGGCAAGTCTCTTTACTCGTTCCGTAATACATCATTCCGCAACTAACTCATTAGTTACAATGCTCGCAAGGCTTATAGTGATGTGTATTACCCAGTGGACCCAGAGATACCTCTCCCACGATCGGAGTGACAAATCCTAATCTCGAAAGATGCCAACTCAACAAGTACCTTCAAAGACACCTGTAGAGCACCTTTATAATCACCCAGTTATGTTGTGATGTTTGGTAGCACACAAAGTGTTCCTCCGATAAACGGGAGTTGCATAATCTCATAGTCATAGGAACATGTATAAGTCATGAAGAAAGCAATAGCAACATACTAAATGATCAAGTGCTAAGCTAACGGAATGGGTCAAGTCAATCACATCATTCTCCTAATGATGAGATCCTTAATTAAATGACAACTCATGTCTATGGTTAGGAAACTTAACCATCTTTGATTAATGAGCTAGTCAAGTAAAGGCATACTAGTGACACTATGTTTGTCTATGTATTCACACATGTATTATGTTTCCGGTTAATACAATTCTAGCATGAATAATAAACATTTATCATGAAATAAGGAAATAAATAATAACTTTATTATTGGCTCTAGGGCATATTTCCTTCATGAAGCGTGTCATGAATGAAACGGTGGAAAGTTGCATGGCAATATATCTCGGAATGGCTATGGAAATGCCATAATAGGTAGGTATGGTGGCTGTTTTGAGGAAGATATAAGGAGGTTTATGTGTGACGGAGCATATCATATCACGTGGTTTGGATGCACTGGCGAAGTTTGCACCAACTCTCGAGGTGAGAAAGGGTAATGCATGGTACCGAAGAGGCTAGCAATGATGGAAAGGTGACAGTGCGTATAATCCATGGACTCAACAATAGTCATAAAGAACTCACATACTTATTGCAGAAATCTACAAGTCATCAAAAACAAGCATTACGTGAATGCTCCTAGAGGGATAGATTGGTAGGAAAAGACCATCGCTCATCCCCGACTTCCACTCATAAGGAAGACAATCAAAGAACACCTCATGTTTCAAATTTGTTGCACAACGGTTGCCATACGTGCATGCTACGGGACTTACAATCTTTAACACAAGTATTTCCCAAATTCACAACTACTCAACTAGCACAACTCTCATATCACCATCTTTATATCTCAAAACAATTATCAAGTATCAAACTTCTCATGGTATTCAATGCACTTTTATGATAGTTTTTATTATACCCATCCTGGATGCCTATCATATTAGGACCAATTTTATAACCAAAGCAAAATACCATGATGTTCTAAAGGACTCTCAAAATGATATAAGTGACACATGAGAGATCAATAATTTCTATAAAATAAAACCACCACCGTGCTTTAAAAGATATAAGTGAAGCACTAAAGCAAAATTTTCTAGCTCAAAAGATATAAGTGAAGCACATAGAGTATTCTAATAAATTCTGATTCATGTGTGTCTCTCCCAAAGGTGTGTACAGCAAGGATTATTGTGGTAAACTAAAAAGCAAAGACTCAAATCATACAAGATGCTCCAAGCAAGACACATATTATGTGGTGAATAAAAATATAGCCTCAAGTAAATTTACCGATTTACGAAGACGAAAGAGCGGATGCCTTCCGGGGCATCCCCAAGCTTAGGCTTTTGGTTGTCCTTGAATTTTACCTTGGGGTGCTGTCGGTGTCAAAACCGGCGGATCTCGGGTAGGGGGTCCCGAACTGTGCGTCAAGGCCGGATGGTAACAGGAGACAGGGGACACTTTGTTTTACCCAGGTTCGGGCCCTCTCGATGGAGGTAATACCCTACTCCTGCTTGATTAATATTGATGATATGGGTAGTACAAGAGTAGATCTACCACGAGATCAAGGAGGCTAAACCCTAGAAGCTAGCCTATGGTATGATTATTGTGTATGGAGTTGATTGCCTATGGACTACAACCCTTCGGTTTATATAGACACCGGATAGGGTTAGGGTTCCACAGAGTCGGTTACAATGGTAGGAGATCTTGAATATCCGCATCGCCAAGATTGCCTTCCACGCCAAGGAAAGTCCCATCCGGACACGGGACGAAGTCTTCAATCTTGTATCTTCATAGTCCAGGAGTCCGGCTGAAGGTATAGTCCGGCTACCCGAACACCCCCTAATCCAGGACTCCCTCAGTAGCCCCTGAACCAGGCTTCAATGACGACGAGTCCGGCACGCAAATTTTCTTCGACATTGCAAAGCGGGTTCTTCCTCCAAGTCCTTCATAGAAGATTTGTAAACACCAAGAGTAGTGTCCAGTTCTGCAAAATAAGTTTCCACATATTGCCGTAGAGAGAATAATATTGACACAAATCAAATCTGCTGACGTATTCCGCAGTGCGCTATCACACTACGGCCAAGTCCTTTACTCGAATCGTTTTTACTTTTCCACCTCAGCATGTTTTGCGAGGCAGTTTCCTTGGCACGTCTTGTCAAAGCGGAGATCGCGTGCCCTTTTTACGGGTTTCTCATCAATACGGATGTGGGTAACCCTAACCGCGCCATTTACCATGGCGCTTGGGAGGCAAGTGAGTTTTATTAGGCAGGTGGGGACGCACAACCGCATCCGCTCATATAAGGGGATAAGGATCCACCTTTTTACCTACGCCTTCTTCCTCCTTTGCCTACCCATCTCCTGCGCACTCGAGCTCCAGCGCCCAAGCCCGCACTTCCCACCTCAACCTTCTCCAGCGATGTCCGGAGCGGGAGGCAAGTGGAAGGTCTCCTCCGTCACGGAAGGCGACGTCAAAAAGCTAAGGAAGGCCGGACACTTGTCCAAAGACATCGCGCACCGGCTTCCCGAGGAGGGGCAGCTTCTCCCCACCCCAAGGCCCCATCAGAGGGTAGTATTCCTTCCCCACTTCCTCCGCAGACTAGGTTTTCCACTTCACTCATTCGTCCGGGGGCTCATGTTCTACTACGGCTTGGATTTTCACGATCTGGCCCCGAACTTCATCCTCAACATCTCAGCGTTTATCGTCGTGTGCGAGGCTTTCCTCCGCGTCCGCCCCCATTTCGGCCTCTGGCTCAAGACCTTCAATGTCAAGCCCAAGGTGGTGCGCGGCAACCAAGCGGAGTGCAGAGGAGCCATGGCGGGCAAGATTGCCAACGTCCTATGGTTCGAGGGCTCCTTCGTAGAGACCCTAAAGGGGTGGGAAGCCGGGTGGTTTTACATCACCGAGCCACGCGATCCGAAATGGATCGCAACCCCCGAGTTCCGATCCGGACCCCCCACGCGGCTCATGTCCTGGAAAGAGACGGGCCTATCATGGGGTAACGGACTGAAGACATGCATCCAGTCCCTAGTAAACAAGTCAATCAGGCTTGTAAATGTAGTCCAGGTCATGCTCGTTCGCCGAATCCTCTCGTGTCAACAACGGGACTTTACTCTGTGGGAGTTCGACCCGACACGGCACCGAACCCTTAAAAGGCTCTTCGACACGACGTATGAAGATGTCTGGAAGGCGCTAATCAAAGGTGCCGAGGCTCCCGCATCCGCTTCCGAGGACCACGGATACAGCTCGCAGCGTCACGCTAGCGAGGTAAGCTATTTTCACCTTTTACAGGATGTTCATCTTTTTTCATAGTTTAACTCTATGCGGGATCTAAACTCCCTTACCTTTGACAGGCTTGGCGGGCGGTATCCGGACCGATTAACTGTCCGGCTCCGCTGCCCGAAGACCCAGCCCCAGCTCTGCTAGTGAAGCTGCTGGCTCCGGCGCCTTATGTGGTGCCGGAAAAGAAGGCCAAGAAGAAGAAGACCACGGGGACTCGAAAGAGTACCCGCAACATGGTGTTGTCGGACTCGTCATCCGACGAGTCCGAGACGCCCTCCTCCCGTGAGAACAAGGAGGAGGAAGAAGAAAGCTCTCCCCCCCAGCGGAGGGAGGAAAGAAAAGGAGGGCCGCCCCAAGGGGGAAGGCCGAAGGGTCCAAGAAGAGGAAGACCCCTCCGCCAGACTACGCCCCCGACGCCTACGAGGACGAAGAGGAGTGGCCGGACAGGGCCAGGCATCTGGTGAAATCGGAAGTGTTCGGATACCAGAGTAACTCATGATATTCCTTTTGTCACACAGCTTTCCCTAATGTCGAATATAATCATGCAGCCCGCCCCGGGCCGAACTCAACGAGTCGTCGAGTGGCTCCCTGGATTCTTTGGACGTGAACTCAGTTCCGCCCGCTGTCTCCCCCCGCACTGCGGATGACGCCGAAGTGGAGTCACAACGAGCTCCGGGGCAAGAGGAGGTGGTCCTGGAGGAGCCGCAAGGCGACCTCCCGGACTCTAGGAGTAAAGGGGACAAGACCCCCCAGGGCTCCAAGTCCGGCTTTATGCCGGACACCGCACCGGAATCTTCAACAGTTCCGGACTGCGGTAGGAAAACTCCTTCCAAGAGGAGCAAGTCTTCTGAGCCGGCAGCTTCCGTCCAACCGGAGGTGCCGGACAATCTGCTGGAGGTGCTTGAAGGCGCCTCCATCGACGAGGAGCACCGTACTATTATGAGTACGGTGATCCAGAAGGTTCAGTCCGCCAAGAGCGGACTGACTGAAGCTTGCGCTAGCCTTCTAACAGGCTTCGAGGTAAGTAAAAATATGTAAAAATATTACCGCATAGACAGTAGCCCCTGATGCTCTGTTTGGCGTTCGGAAAGAAAAGCCGAATAGAGGATCTAGTAAATTTCGCAGGAGTCTAACAAAAAGAGTCAATATGCGTATGCAGGCTTCGCTGCTATCCACCGCCGCACTGACTGCGGAGGTGGGTGTCCTGAAGCAGGACCTCGAGCGGACCGAGCAAGAGCTCGGCCTTGCCAAGCGGCAGCTCAAGGAGAAAGAAGGTAAGAAATACCTTACTGAAAAGGGTGCCTATAGAGAGGCGTGATTGCAAAAAGTAACAGGATTGTACTGCTTATTGTAGGGGCCACGACTGAGGTGGCGACCCTCAAGCAGGCGCTATCTGAGGCCAAAAATAAAACGGCCGTGGAGCGCACCGAGCGAGAGAAACTTGGGGCTCAGGTCGGCGAGGTGCAGCGAGAGCTTCAGGCTCTCATGAAAAAACATGAGAGTTTGGAGCTTGAGTCAAAGACCCAAGCGTCCGAGCTCGCGGCGGCCCTTGAGACTGCCAAGTCTGCCAAGGCTGAAGCCCAAAAGGCCCTCCAAGAATTGGAGGAGATGAAAAAGATAGCAGCGGGTAAGGCATTCTTTATGCAAAGCAGAAATATAAAAGTAAACTACTTGTTACTTACCCGAATCCGGAGCTCTCCAGGGGCATTCGCAGATCTTCCCCGCAGCGTATCCGACGCCGCCGCATTCTACCGAGCTGAAGAGGACAGCTCAACGGAGAAGGTGTTCTGGTCTCAGTATGCTGAGGCCAGACACCCTGTGCCCTTGAGCGACCAACTGAAACAGCTGGTCGAGCTCCACAAGGCGGCCGAACAGGCCATGAAGGGCTTCATAGTTCGGATGTGGCCCGGAGAGGCCCTGCTTGGGAGCTACTTCGGGCTAGTGCGGCGGCTGGTGGAGGCCTGTCCAAGGCTCGAGGTCATCAAGCGCTCCATCTGCATCGAAGGTGCCCGTAGGGCCCTTGCCCGTGTAAAGGTGCACTGGGGTAAGCTGGATGGTGAGAAGCTTGTTAGGGATGGGCCGTCGCCGGGGAAGGACCATCGCAAGCCCGAGAACTACTATAAGGATGTTCTTGCGGGTGCCCGCCTTGTAGCGGATGATTGTACCAAGGATGTAATTTTTAAATGAACTCGCTTGATTTTATCCTGTGCGCTGAAAACTTGTTCATATGCGCTAAGCAATGCTTATTGAATTTAAAATATTATTTTCTGTGCGGCCGTTTATCAAAAATTGAGAGATGGCCAGTCGTCGGCTTCTGCCCCCATGCCACTAGTGCTGGGGTGTTCGGTGATAAACCTGTGCGCTCTTTTTCCCATGTTTGGGTCCTTCGAGGGAGGCGCTCAGCACGACGAACCAGGCAATCGGACTATAATGCTTGAACACTCTCACATAGCCATAGAACTTTATAATTTTAAATTTCGGTGAAGCCCCTAGTTCGGAAGACCAAGTTCGGGGCGCTATCCACGCCTTGGCTGGGGTTATCCAGCTCCTCGCTCAAAGCGGCATAAGTCATTAGGGACTCGAAAAACCTCTCGAACAGCGACCGGTCTCTCGCCTCATCATGACAGTCAGTTTTAGCTTTCTCCACTGAGGTGCTTAACCCAGCTCAACCGGGGCGCAATCGCAGTGGTTCTCCTAGTGCTACCTTAGCCGATATAGCGGAACGTAAGGCACCAAAACATAGGAGCCGGGCAAACCCAACTATTGACCCAAATCATGATTCGGAGCCGATGCATATAGTGCTATAAGTTCGGGGTGCCGCACTTGTGAAAGTGTACGGACTTCTCACACCATATTAAAGGGTACTGAAGCCCCTGGCGTACTTGCCGTACCACAGTGTACGGGTGCAACATGTCATTAATGAACATATATAAAAGAGAGGATAATGCAAAAAATAGACAAAAAGCTATGCATTGTTTATAGAGAGGCTATTTATCAAAGCCGAACGATACAAATAGTGCGGTAAGCAAAAGATATTGGACTATTCAGTATGTCCTGACCAGGGGCAGGCCGCGGAATTGTATTTAAAACAGGTATACCGCTCGTAACAGAGACCACCTGGGAGTTCCATAATGCGGCATGGCTTGTCTGCCTCCCTGCATCTTGCATCGTTTGTGCGGCGGTCGAATTGCCGAACAGGTCGTCCGAAGTATGGAGTCCTGGAAATAAGAAAAAAAAATTAAAAAAAAAAGAATCCGGCAGCCCCTGGTACGTTTTAAGCCGTATTTTGGGCGTGCCGTTATTGTGCCCCTTCCCCTGTGCCCATGGTATTTCAAGGGCGTAGTTATGTACGCGAGGTACTGGTTTCGCTATGTTGCGAGAGCTGGGGTTGGGACCGCATTGCTACGCTTGCTCAGGGTGTGTCAGGCTGTCCTGCTGTAGGTTACTCCGGGCGCGCTTGGCAGTGTCTGGCTTTTTAATGGCCGGACTGGAGAATTGCCTGAGGAGGCTACTTTGTACCTCCGCTGCGAGAGCCGCCGTATGCTCCTCCATACGGAGCGAGCGTTCGGTGTTTCCGTTGACCGTAATTACTCCTCGAGGGCCTGGCATCTTGAGCTTGAGATATGCATAGTGCGGCACCGCATTGAACTTTGCGAATGCGGTTCGTCCGAGCAGGGCGTGATAGCCACTGCGAAACGGGACTATATCGAAGATTAACTCTTCGCTTCGGAAATTGTCCGGGGATCCGAAGACCACGTCAAGTGTTACTGAGCCTATACAGTTGGCTTCTACACCTGGTATAACGCCTTTAAAGGTCGTTCTTGTGGGTTTAATCCTTGAGGGATCTATGCCCATTTTCCGCACTGTATCCTGATAAAGCAGGTTCAGGCTACTGCCGCCGTCCATGAGGACTCTTGTGAGATGAAATCCGTCGATGATTGGGTCGAGAACCAATGCGGCGAAGCCACCATGATGGATGCTAGTGGGATGGTCCCTTCGATCAAAAGTGATCGGGCAGGAGGACCATGGGTTGAACTTTGGGGCGACTGGCTCCATCGCGTATACATCCCGTAGCGCACGCTTCCGCTCCCGCTTGGGAATGTGGGTTGCGTATATCATGTTCACCGTCCGCACTTGTGGGGAAAGCCCTTCTGTCCATTGTTGTTCGGCGGCTTGGGCTCCTCGTCGTCGCTGTGCAGCCCCTTGTCTCTGTTTTCGGCCCTTAACTTGCCTGCCTGCTTGAACACCCAACAATCCCTGTTAGTGTGATTGGCTGGCCTTTCGGGGGTGCCATGTATCTGGCACAAGCGATCGAGTATTCGGTCCAAACTGGACGGGCCCTGAGTATTCTTTTTGAATGGCTTTTTCCGCTGACCGGATTTATAGCCTTTGAATCCGGCATTGACTGCCGTGTCTTCATTGCTGTCACTGTTAATGCGGCATTTTTGGTTATTCCGCCGTGTCCTACCACTTTTGTCCTTGGTATCCGAATTACCAGGGTTCTTTGATGAGCTGTTACTGCGAGCTAGCCAGCTGTCTTCTCCCGCGCAAAAGCGGGTCATGAGTGTCGTGAGGGTTGCCATGGATTTCGGCTTTTCCTGTCCCAGGTGCCGGGCAAGCCACTCGTCGCCGATGTTATGCTTGAAGGCTGCTAGGGCCTCTGCGTCCGGACAGTCGACTATATGGTTTTTCTTTGTTAGGAACCGTGTCCAGAATTGTCTGGCCGATTCTTCTGGCTGCTGAATTATGTGGCTTAAATCGTCGGCATCCGGCGGTCGCACGTAAGTGCCCTGGAAGTTGTCGAGGAATGCGGCTTCCAGGTCCTCCCAAGAACCGATTGAGTCTGCTGGCAAGCTCTTAAGCCAATGCCGGGCCGGTCCTTTAAGTTTGAGCAGGAGGTATTTGATGGCGTGTAGATCATCGCCGCGTGCCATGTGGATGTGAAGGAGGTAATCCTCAATCCATACCGCCGAATCTATTGTGCCGTCGTATGATTCGATGTTTACGGGTTTGAAACCCTCTGGGATTTTATGATCCATTACTTCATTCGTGAAGCATAGCGGGTGTGCGGCGCCTCTGTACTGGGCTATATCGCGACGCAGCTCGGAAGAGCTATGTCTGTTGTGTTCGGCCCGGCCGGATTTGTTGTATCCGGAGTGAAGATTATTGTCACATGCCGTAGGGCGCCTGCGCGATCCGTAGATCGATCTTGTTTGTCCTGCCTTATCCTCCAGTATATCTCGCAGGTCGGGCGCATTTTCTCGTGCCTTAGTTGAGCGGCGTCGGGGCATGGCTTGGGTGGAGGGCTGACAGGCCTCTCTGTCGCGACCGCGAGGTGGCCGGTCTGCCATGTCATGCGCTGGTGATGTAGGTGCTTCCTCCTCTGATCGGGGTAGCGGCCTACGCTTCGGGTAACTCTTGGAGGGGCGTTCGAGTTCATACTCTTCTGCCGCAAGGTCTTCAGTCCATCTGTCAGCTAGCAATTCTTGGGCAGCTCTAAGCTGTTGCTGCTTTTTCTTGAGGCTGCTTGCCGTAGCTAAAAGCCTGCGTTTAAAACGCTCTTGTTCGGCGGGGTCTGATGGTATGACGAATTCATCGTCATCGAGGCTAGCCTCGTCTTTGGAGGGAGGCGTATAGTTATCATCCTCGACCTCTCGGTCTGCCACTCTTTCATGAGGGCTGGTTTCTCCATCTTCCTGTGCCGAATTTTGCTGAGGTGGGTGTTCTTCCGCGCTATCCAGGGTAGTATTATCTCCCGTGCCGGAATCACCGTTTTTGCTTTGGCGGGATTTAGAGCAGCGCCGCTGACGTCGGCGCTTTTGCTGTTTCTTGGGGGCGTCATCCCCCACTGTTCCATCGCCATCTCCATCTTTTGGAGTATCCACCATATATATGTCATATGACGAGGTGGCCTTCCAGCGCCCTACAGGTGCTGGTTCTCGTTCGTCTCCTACATCGTCATCCATGCCATCGATGTCTTCGGAATCGAAGTCAAGCATGTCGGTTAAGTCGTCGACAGTGGCTACGAAGTGGGTGGTGGGTGGGCTTTGAATTTTTTCATCGTCCGTATCCCAACCTTGCTGACCATAGTCCGGCCAGGGCTCTCCTGATAAAGAGAGAGACTTTAGAGAATTCAGGATGTCGCCGAAGGGCGAGTGCTGAAAGATTTCCGCGGCGGTGAACTCCATGATCGGCGCCCAATCGGATTCGATCGGCAGGGGCGCGGGGGGCTCGGAGCTCGGAGAGGAATCCGGATCCTCAGAGTCACGGGCCATGTGGAGTGTGGGGCTGGAGTTCGGCTCAATCGCCTCTGAGATCACAGCCCCTGAGGCAGCGTCCAACCGCTGATCCTCGATCGGTGCAGTAGGCTCCGAGTTAGGGGTCGGAACAGATGCTTGTGCGGCCTCCAGGACACTGTCCGGGGGCAGAGCTAGATCACGCCCCTCGAGATAGTGCGGCGCGCTTGGCTATGGATCAAATCCGTCGAAGATCAAGTCCCCGCGGATGTCAGACGTGTAGTTTAGGCTTCCAAACCTGACCTGATGGCCAGGGGCGTAGCTTTCGATCTGCTCAAGGTGGCCGAGCGAATTGGCCCGCAGAGCGAAGACGCCGAAGACGAAGATCTGTCCGGGGAGAAAAGTCTCACCCTGGACTGCATCATTGTTGATGATCGAAGGAGCCATCGGGCCTAAAAGCGATGACACAGAGGAACTCTCAATGAAAGCACCAATGTCGGTGTCAAAACCGGCGGATCTCGGGTAGGGGGTCCCGAACTGTGCGTCAAGGCCGGATGGTTACAGGAGACAGGGGACACTTTGTTTTACCCAGGTTCGGGCCCTCTCGATGGAGGTAATACCCTACTCCTGCTTGATTAATATTGATGATATGGGTAGTACAAGAGTAGATCTACCACAAGATCAAGGAGGCTAAACCCTAGAAGCTAGCCTATGGTATGATTGTTGTGTATGGAGTTGATTGCCTACGGACTACAACCCTCCGGTTTATATAGACACCGGATAGGGTTAGGTTACATAGAGTCGGTTACAATGGTAGGAGATCTTGAATATCCGCATCGCCAAGCTTGCCTTCCACGCCAAGGAAAGTCCCATCCGGACACGGGACGAAGTCTTCAATCTTGTATCTTCATAGTCCAGGAGTCCGGCTGAAAGTATAGTCCGGCTACCCGAACACCCCCTAATCCAGGACTCCCTCAGGTGCCTTGAGCATCCCCAAGCTTAGGCTCTTGCCACTCCTTATTCCATAATCCATCAAATCTTTACCCAAAACTTGAAAACTTCACAACACAAAACTCAACATAAAATCTTATGAGCTCCGTTAGTATAAGAAAACAAACCACCACTTAAGGTACTGCAATGAACTCATTCTTTATTTATAGCACACAAAGTATAAGATTCCATCATCCTAAACCAAGCATCTTTAAATTTTCTTCTTTTCTTTGTTTGAAGTGAAGAACTTCAAACTCGGGAGACAAAGGGGCAGATAAGGGACTAGCCATGAGGACGAAGCAAACGATCTAACACACGGACACAAGAAGCGAGCAAAAAGAGGCGAACAGAAAAAGAGGGTGAATAAAACGGCAAGGGTGAAGTGGGGGAGAGGAAAACGAGAGGCAAATGGCAAATAATGTAATACGAGGGATAAGAGTTTGTGATAGGTACTTGGTATGTCTTGACTTGTGAGTAGATCTCCCCGGCAACGGCGCCAGAAATCCTTCTTGCTACCTCTTGAGCACTGCATTGGTTTTCCCTTGAAGAGGAAAGGGTGATGCAGCAAAATAGTGTAAGTATTTCCCTCAGTTTTTGAGAACCAAGGTATCAATCCAGTAGGAGACTACACGCAAGTCCCTCGTCCTACACAAACAAATAAGAACCTCGCAACCAACGTGATAAAGGGGTTGTCAATCCCTTCACGGTCACTTACGAGAGTGAGATCTGATAGAGATAATAAGATAAATATTTTTGGTATTTTTATGATATAGATTGAAAGTAAAGATTGCAAAGGAAAATAGATTGGGAACTTATATGATAAAAGATAGACCTGGGGGCCATAGGTTTCACTAGTGGCTTCTCTCAAGATAGCATAAGTATTACGGTGGGTGGACAAATTACTGTCGAGCAATTGATAGAAAAGTGCATAATTATGAGAATATCTAGGCATGATCATGTATATAGGCATCACGCCCGCGACAAGTAGACCAAAATGATTCTGCATCTACTACTATTACTCCACACATCAACCGCTATCCAGCATGCATCTAGAGTATTAAGTTCATAAGAACAGAGTAACGCATTAGGCAAGATGACATGATGTAGAGGGATAAACTCAAGAAATATGATATAAACCCCATCTTTTTATCCTCGATGGCAACAATACAATACGTGCCTTGCTGCCCCTACTGTCACTGGGAAAGGACACCGCAAGATTGAACCCAAAGCTAAGCATTTCTCCCATTGCAAGAAAGATCAATCTAGTAGGCCAAACCAAACTGATAATTCGAAGAGACTTGCAAAGATAACAAATCATACATAAAAAGATTTCACATAAGAATCAAATATTGTTCATAGATAAACTTGATCATAAACCCACAATTCACCAGATCTCGACAAACACACCGCAAAAAGAATTACATCGAATAGATCTCCAAGAAGATCGAGGAGAACTTTGTATTGAGATCCAAAGAGAGAGAAGAAGCCATCTTGCTAATAACTATGGACCCGAAGGTCTGTGGTAAACTACTCACACATCATCGGATAGGCTATGGTGTTGGTGTAGAAGCCCTCCATGATCGATTCCCCCTCCGGCGAAGCTCCGAAAAAGGCCCCAAGATGGGATCTCTTGGGTACATAAGGTTGTGGCAGTGGAAATAGGGTTTTGTGGTGCTCCTAAATGTTTTCGGGGTATATGGATATATATATAGGAGGAAGAAGTAGGTCGGTGGAGCTGTGAGGGGCCCACAAGGGTGGGGCGCGCCTAGGGGGCAGGCGCGCCTCCTTGCCTCGTGGCCTCCTCGTTTCTTTCTTGATGTCTACTCCAAGTCCCCTGGATCACGTTTGTTCCAAAAATAACTCTCCTGAAGGTTTCATTCCGTTTGATATTCCTTTCCTGCGAAACACTGAAATAGGCAAAAAAAACAGCAATTTGCACTGGGCCTTGGGTTAGTAGGTTAGTCCCAAAAATAATATAAAAGTGTATAATAAAGACCATTAAACATCCAAAACAGATAATATAATAGCATGAAACAATCAAAAATTACAGATACGTTGCAGACATATCACTCTGCAAAGCAATATAGCATGATGAGGTATCTGCGAGGCTGAGAAAGACTAAGTAATACATGATATAAAACTTACCCTTGGTTAATGACGAAGGGTGGCAGCCTGGAAGAAGTTGATTCACCAAATGATGGTGATGACTCCTAGTAATTTGAATCAGAAGAATTAAGAGGCTGCCTGATAAGGCCAGCTTTCGAAAGAGAAGAGGTTGGGCTGTGAGGCACCTCATTATCTCGTTTTCTGGCGGATGGTTCACGGGACAAGCCGGCCAGCAGCTCTCCAGAGCCACTCTGGGTTTGGCGCCTTGACTCAAACTGAGCTTTCTTCAAAATAAAGTTTGGGTCTAAATGAGCATTCGGATGAGAAGAGCTTACTTTCTGAATGACCCGCCTAGTGTGATTGCGAGGCAAGGATTCTGAACCAGAAGAGATGTAATTTACCTCAACGTCGTCAGCCCGGCTAGTGGCAACATCACCCTGAGAATAAGAGGTGCCAGCAAGTTCAATAAAGAGACGACCAAGGGAGTCAAGTTCTACCTCTGACTGAATGTCAGCTAATGGCGACTCTCCCCTAGTGGTCGGCTTGTCCACAACAGCATGCTTCTTCTTTCTCTGAAACGGCGCAGTCTTTGTCTTAGTCGCCTGTGTTTTCTTCCTCTTCCAAAATGGAGAGTCGACCTGCATAGTTGAATAAGGTTAACAAGTGAGATATTTGTCAAGGTAATGATTGATAAGCCGGACAAACAATTATATGCTTACTGGAGGAACCGGGTCGAGTTTGAAGAAGGGACGCAACCCTATCTTGCTGCAATTCTCTTGGGTTTCCTAAGCAACTTCATCATGATTTTGTTAACTTCATCAGCTTCTAAGTCATCAGAGTTGTACCATTGAGCGTGCTTGGGTCCCGAATAATTGCACATTAAGTCTAACCGACGACTCAATGTGAGAATCCTCCAAGCAACCCAGCAGCGGGTTAAGTCAACCCCTGTTAGACCATGGGTGAGGGAGTCCTGGATTAGGGGGTCTCCGGACAGCCGGACTATATCCTTTGGCTAGACTGTTGGACTATGAAGATACAAGATTGAAGACTTCGTCCCGTGTCCAGATGGGACTCTACTTGGCGTGGAAGGCAAGCTAGGCAATACGGATATGTATATCGCCTCCTTTGTAACCGACCTTGTGTAACCCTAGCCCCCTCCGGTGTCTATATAAATCGGAGGGTTTAGTCTGTAGGACAACATACAATAATACCATAGGCTAGCTTCTAGGGTTTAGTCTCTTCGATCTCGTGGTAGATCAACTCTTGTAATACCCATATCATCAAGAATAAATCAAGTAGGACGTAGGTTTTTACCTCCATCAAGAGGGCCCGAACCTGGGTAAAACATCGTGTCCCCTGCCTCCTGTTACCATCCGCCTTAGACGCACAGTTCGGGACCCCCTACCCGAGATCCGCCGGTTTTGACACCGACATTGGTTTTCATTGAAAGTTCCTCTGTGTCGTCGCCGTTAGGCTTGATGGCTCGTATGATCATCGATAGCGATGCAGTCCAGGGAGGGACTTTTCTCCCCGGTCAGATCTTTGTGTTCGGCGGCTTCGCACTATGGGCCAACTCGCTTGGCCATCTGGAGCAGATCAAAAGTTACGCCCCTGGCCACCAGGTCAAGTTTGGAAGCTTAAACTACATGGCCGATATCCGCGGAGACTTGATCTTTGACAAATTCGAGCCCCTGCATTGTGCGTCACACGGTCACGATGAGTATGATTTAGCTCTACCATCGGACAGTGTTCAGGAGATCACACCGGCAGCCGCTCCGACCCTCAATTCGGATCCATTTGTTCCGTCCATGGATGGGTGGATGGACCCCGCCACGGAGGCCTTATCCTCAACGGCGATCGAGCCGAACATCGACCTTACCCTGCACGAGAGTCATGTTGTCAAACTGTCGGATCCTTCTCCGGCCACGGACTCCGAACCGCCTGCACCCATTCCAAGAGAATCCGATTGGGCGCCGATCATGGAGTTTACCTCCACGGATATTTTTCAGCACTCGCCCTTTGGCGACATATTGAACTCATTAAGGTCTCTCTCCTTGTCAGGAGGATCCTAGGCGAACTATCTCCGGCAGGATTGGGATGCGGATGACGAAGAAATTCGCTGCCCACCCACCACCCACTTAGTAGCCATTATCGATGACTTAACCAACATGCTCGACTTCAACTCTGAAGACATCGACGGTATGGACGACGATGCGGGAGACGAAGAGGAACCACTGCCCACAGGGCACTGGACAGCCACCTCATCATACGGTATATACATGGTGGACACACCCAAAAAAGGCAATGGCGATGAGGCAGCGGAGGATGACCCCTCCAAGAAGCAACCCAAGCGCCAACGTCAGCGGCGCTGCTCTAAGTACCGCCAAAGCAAAAGTGGTGATACCAGCATAGGACATAATAATACTCCGGATAGTGCCGAAGATGGCAACGATCCCCTCCAGCACGATCCAGGACAGGAGGATGGAGAGGCCAGCCCTCCAGAGAGAGCGGCAGATGGAGAGGCGGAGGATGATAATTACATGCCCCCCTCCAAAGACGAGGCAAGCCTCGACGATGACGAATTCGTCGTGCCAGAGGATCCCGTCGAACAAGAGCGCTTCAAGCACCGGCTTATAGCCACGGCAAATGGCCTTAAGAAAAAGCAGCAGCAGCTTCAAGCTGATCAAGATCTGCTAGCTGACAGATGGACTGAAGTCCTCACGGCCGAGGAATATAAACTCGAACGCCCCTCCAAGAGTTACCCAAAATGCAGGTTGCTACCCCGACTGGAGGAAGAAGCATATGACGCGGCTGATCGGCCACCTCGTGGCCGCGATAGAGAGGCATTCCAGCCAAAAGCTCAACCTGCACCCCGACGCCATTCAAATAAAAAGGCATGGGGAAATACGCCAGACCTGCGAGATGTACTGGAGGACAAAGAAAAACATGCAAGATCGATCTACGGATCACGAGGGCGCACCACCACGTGAGACGATAAACGTCACGCCGGATACAGTAAAAGTAAATCCGACCGGGCCGAACACAGCGGGCAAGACTCATTGGAGCTGCGTCGCGATATAGCCCAGTACAGAGGCGCCGCACACCCCTTATGCTTCATAGACGAAGTAATGGATCATCAAATCCCTGAGGGTTTCAAACCCGTAAATATAGAATCATACGACGGCACAACAGATCCTGCGGTATGGATCGAGGATTTCCTCCTGCATATCCACATGGCACGCGGTGATGATCTACACGCCATTAAATACCTCCCACTCAAACTCAAAGGACCAGCTCGGCATTGGCTCAATAGCTTGCCAGCAGAGTCTATTGGCTGTTGGGAAGATCTGGAAGCCGCATTCCTTGACAACTTTCAGGGCACTTATGTGCGACCACCAGATGCCGATGAGTTGAGCCACATAATTCAGCAGCCAGAGGAATCCGCCAGGCAATTCTGGACACAGTTCCTAACAAAGAAAAATCAAATCATTGACTGTCCGGATGCAGAGGCCCTAGCAGCTTTCAAGCACAACATCCGCGACGAGTGGCTAGCCCGGCACCTTGGTCAGGAAAAGCCGAAATCTATGGTAGCCCTCACCACACTCATGACCCGCTTTTGTGTGGGAGAAGATAGCTGGCTGGCTCGCAGTAATAACATATCAAAGAACCATGGTACTTCGAATACCAAGGACGGCAATAGCAGGTCTCTTCGCAACAAACATAAGCGCTGCATTAACAGCGACAATACTGAGGATATGGCAGTCAATGCCGGATTCAAAGGCTCTAAACCCGGTCAACGGAAAAAGCCATTCAAAAGAAGCACTCCGGGCCCGTCCAGTTTGGACCGTATACTCAATCGCTCGTGTCAAATACACGGCACCCCCGACAAGCCAGCCAACCACACCAACAGGGATTGTTGGGTGTTCAAGCAGGTCGGCAAGTTAATTGCCAAAAAGAAAGATAAGGGGCCACATAGCAATGACGAGGAGGATCCCCGGCAGCCGAATACCGGAGGACAGAAGAGGTTCCCCCCACAAGTGCGGATAGTGAACATGATATACGCAACCCACATCCCCAAGAGGGAGCGGAAGCGTGCGCTCAGGGACGTATATGCGTTGGAGCCAGTCGCCCCAAAGTTCAACCCATGGTCCTCATGTCCGATCACCTTCGATCGCAGGGACCACCCCATTAGCATCCGTCACGGCAGATTTGCTGCACTGGTCCTAGACCCAATCATTGACGGATTTCACCTCACTCGAGTCCTTATGGATGGCGGCAGCAGCTTGAACCTGCTTTATCAGGACACAGTGCGCAAAATGGGTATAGACCCCTCAAGGATCAAACCCACAAAAATGACCTTTAAAGGCATCATACCAGGTGTAGAGGCCCACTGCACAGGCTCAGTCACACTGGAAGTGGTCTTCGGATCCCCGGATAACTTCCGAAGCGAAGAGTTAATCTTCGATATAGTCCCGTTCCGCAGTGGCTATCATGCACTGCTTGGGCGAACCGCATTTGTGAGATTCAATGTGGTACCGCATTATGCATACCTCAAGCTCAAGATGCCAGGACCTTGGGGGTCATTACAGTTAATGGAAACACAGAGCGCTCTCTCCGAACGGAGGAGCACACTGCGGCCCTCGCAGCGGAAGCGCAAAGCAGGCAATCCACTAGTTCGGCGTTTAAGGACCCGGACACCTTCAAGCGCGCCCGTAGTAATCGGCAACAGGACCGCCTGGCACGTTCTGAGCTCGCATAGTAATGCGTCCCCCACCCCAGTCCCAGCCAAACGGCGAAACCCGTGCCACACGTACATAATTACGCATTAAAAATACCATGGGCATAGGCGGGGTAGGGGGCACGACTACGGCACACCCCAAGATGCGGCTTAAACTGCACTAGGGGCTTCGCGCTTTGTTATTTTTCTCTCTTTCAGGACATTAATCTCTGGAAACCTTGTCCGGCAGCATGATTGCCGAACACATGACGCAGCAACCAAGGAGGTAGAAAGCTACATCACACCACTGAGCTCCCAGGTGGATTACGATAACGAGTGAAATACTTGTTTTAATATTATTCCTCAGCTTGCCCTTGGAGGGGACAGAGTCCTACTTTTTGCTTATCGCCCTACCTGTATCATTCTGCTTTAACGCATGTTTTTGAGTAAACAATGCATTGCATTAAGGCTTTTATTGCATTCTTCTTATATATATATATGTGTGTGTGTTCATTCATGACATCAAGCACCCGTACACTCTGGTACGGCCAATACGCTAGGGGCTTAAGCATACCCCATAATACGGCATGAGAAGTCTGAACACTTTTGACAGTGCGGCACCTCGAACTTATAGCATTATATGCATCAGCTCCGAATCATGTCTTGGGTCAATAGTTTGGTTTGCCCGGCTCCCATGTTTTGGTACCTTACGTTCCACTATATCGGCTAAGGTAGCACTGGGAGAACTACTGCGATTGTGCCCCGGTTCTGCTGGGCTAAGCACCTCAGTAGAGAAAGCTAAAACTGACTGTCATGATAAGGCGAGAGCTGGTCGCTGTTCGAGACGAGCACCCTTCAGGACACCCTCATAGTACATCTCGGGGTGGTGATGCTCCTTGCCCTCCGGCGGCCCTTTCCTTAATGAGCTTCACGGCGTCCAGCTTGGCCCATTGCACCTTCACACGGGCGAAAGCCCGGCGTGCACCTTCGATGCAGATGGACCGCTTGATGACTTCCAGCCATGGGCAGGCATCCACAAACCGCCTCACCAGACCGAAGTAGCTGTTGGGAAGGGCGTCACCAGGCCACATCTGGACTATAAAGCCCTTCATGGCCTGTTCGGCCACCTTGTGTAGCTCGACCAGTTGCTTCAGCTGGTCGCTCAGAGGCATCGGGTGTTCGGTCCCAGTATATTGAGACCAGAACAGCTTCTCCATTGAGCTTCCCTCCTCGGCCTGGTAAAACTGTGTGGCATCCGACACGCTGCGGGGCAAATCTGCGAATGCTCCTGGAGAGCTCCGGATTGGGGTAAGTAACAGGTAATTTACTTTCACATGCTTGCTTAGCATATAGAATGCCTTACCCGCCGCTATCTTCTTCATCGCATCAATCTCCTGGAGGGCCTTTTGGGCTTCGGCCTTGGCATTCTTTTTGCTCTCAAGGGCCGCGGCAAGCTCGACTCTCGCATCTTCAAGTCAAGCTCCAACTCCTCGTGCTTCGTCACGATAGCGTGGAGCTCTTTCTGCACATCGCCCACCCATGCCTCATGCCTTTCCCGCTCGGTGCGCTCCTTGGTCGCTTTGTTTTCGGCCTCAGATAGCGCTTGCTTCAGGGTCGACACCTCGGTCGTGGCCCTGGCAAATTTATGATGATCCTGTCATTTTGCAATCACATTCTCTTTATACATATCCATAGACTAGGTATTACTTACCTTGGCTCTCCTCGAGCTGCCTCTTGGCAAGGCCGAGCTCGTCCTTGGACCCTTTAAGGTCCTGCTTCAATGCGGCGACCTCCGCAGTTAGTGCAGCAGAGGCCAGCAGCGAAGCCTGCATACGCATATTGACATACTTATATTAGACTCCTGCGATATTGTTTGATCCTCCGTTCGGCTTTTCTTTGTGAACACTGAACAGAGCATCAGGGGCTACTGTCTATGCGGTAATATTTTTCCCCATATTTCAAAAACTTACCTCAAAGCCTGTTAGAAGGCTGGCATAGGCTTCAGTCAGTCCGCTCTTGGCGGACTGAACCTTCTGGACCACCGCATTCATAATAGTGCGGTGATGTTCGTCGATGGAAGCATTGCGAAGCGCCCCCAGCAGATTGTCCGGTGCCTCTGGATGGACAGAGGTCACCGGCACAGGCGTCTTGCCCCTTTTGGAAGGAGGCCGCCTGCCCGAGTCTGGAACCACTGGGGGTTCCGGCACGGTGTTCGGCTGAGGGCCGAACTCGGAGCCCTCGGGAGCCTTGCTCCCTCTGCTCCCGGAGTCCAGAAGGTCGCCTTGAGGCGCCTCCGGGACTGTCTCCCCTCGACCCGGTGCCTCTTGAGACAATACCTCGGCATTGTCCGTAGTGCAAGGGGAGGTGGCGGTCGGAAGTGGATCGCTATCCATATCCGACTAGCCCAGGGAGCCGTCTAACGATATGTCAATATGGGCTCGTGGCAGTCTACATAGTCATAATTCGGCGTTAGGAGAGGCAGTGCGACAAAGGTATGCTATGAGTTACTCTAGCATCTGGATACTTACGACTTCGCCAGGGGCTTGTCCCTGGGCAGCCACTCGTCTTCGCCTTCGGCGGCGGTGGTGGAGTAGTCCGGAAGGAGAGTCCTTCCCTTCTTGGACCCTTCGGCCCCCCGATAGGGGCGGCTTTCCTTTTCTTGTCTCCCCCGACTGGAGGGGGAGCATCTTCATCTTCCTCCTCGTCTTCGGGAGAGGAGTGCGTCGCGGAGTTATCGGACGATGAGTCTGATGACGCCTGGCGTTGGGAACTCTTTCGGGTTCCCTTGGCCTTCTTGGTCTTCTCCGGCACCTTGTAAGGAGCCGGAGTCAGCATCTCCGTCAGGAGAGCGTCCGCAGTGTCTTCGGGCAGAGGGGCCGGACAGTTAATCTGCCCCGACATCTCCACCCAGTCCTGTCAAAGGCGTGGAGCTCAGACCCTGCACATGGTTAAGCTAGGGGAAATAAATATCCTACCGGATGTATAGAACTTACCAAATGCGCTCGCGGCTTCGCGCTTAGTCCGCGGTCCTCGATGAGAGAGGGAGGGACCTCGGCGCCCTTGAACAGCACCCTCTAGACGTCCTTGTGCATCGTGTCGAAGAGCTCACTCAGAGTTTGGTGCTAGGCCGAGTCGAACTCCCACAAGTTGAAGTCTCGTGTTGACACGGGAGGATCCGGCGGATGAGCATGACCTGGACTATGTTGACAAGCTTGAGTTTCTTGCTTGCCATGTTCCGGATACATTACTGGAGTCCGTCCAGCTCTACCGATGAACCCCACGACAGGCCCTTCTCTTTCCAGGAAGTGAGCCGTGTAGGGAATCCGGATCAGAACTCGGGGGCAGCCACCTGGTTGGTGTCGCACGGCTCGATGATGTAGAACCACGCCGATTGCCACCCCTTTATTGTCTCCATGAAGGAGCCTTCGAGCCATATAACATTGGGCATCTTGCCCACCATGGCTCCGCCGCATTCTACTTGTTGGCCGCCCACCACCTTTGGCTTGATATTGAAGGTCTTCAGCCACAGACCAAAGTGGGGGCGTATGCGGAGGAAGACCTCACAGACGACGATGAACACCGAAATGTTGAGGATGAAGTGCGGGGCCAGATCATGAAAGTCTAGCCCGTAGTAGAACATGAGACCATGGATGAATGGATGAAGGGGAAACCCCAGTCCGCGGAGGAAGTGGTGGAGGAAAACTACCCTCTCATGAGGTTCCGGGGTAGGGACGATCTGCCCCGCAGCAGGCAGCCGATGCGCGATATTCGCGGCTAAGTATTCGGCTCTGCGCAGCTTTTTGATGTGTTCCTCCGTAACGGAGGAAGCCATCCACTTCCCTCCTGCTCCGGACATGTTTGGAGGAGGTTGAGGAGAAAGATGCGGACTTGGGCGTTGGGGCTTGAGTGCGCAAGAACGAATGAGCAAGGAGGAAGAAGGCGTGGGTAGAGAAAGGTTAAACCTTATCCCTTTATAAGGGCGGCCGAAACTGTGCGCCCTCACTAGCCTGGTAAAACTCGCTTATCCCCCAAGCGCCGTAATCGATGGCACGGTTGGTTTACCCACGCCCGTATAGATGAGAATCCTGTGATAAGGGGAACACGATCTCTGCTTTGACAAGACGTGTCAAGAAACTGTCTCGCGTTATGTGCGGGGCTAGTTAAAGTAAATGGTTCGAATAATCACCGAGCCATGGCATGATGTCATGTTGCCTAAACGTGTGAGCAGATTAGATATGTGGAAATATTATTCTCTCTACGGTGGTATGTGGAACTTATTTTGCAGGGTCGGACACTATCCTTTATTTGAACTCTTTTGTGGTATATCCAGAGGAGGAACCCGCCTTGCAATGTCGAACACAACACTGCGCGCCGGACTCGTCGTCATTGAAGCCTGGTTCAGGGGCTACTGAGGGAGTCCTGGATTAGGGGGTCTCCGGACAGCCGGACTATATCCTTTGGCCGGACTGTTGGACGATGAAGATACAAGATTGAAGACTTCGTCCCGTGTCCGGATGGGACTCTACTTGGCGTGGAAGGCAAGCTAGGCAATACGGATATGTATATCTCCCCCTTTGTAACCGACCTTGTGTAACCCTAGCCCCCTCCGGTGTCTATATAAATCGGAGGGTTTAGTCTGTAGGACAACATACAATAATACCATAGGCTAGCTTCTAGGGTTTAGTCTCTTCGATCTCGTGGTAGATCAACTCTTGTAATACCCATATCATCAAGAATAAATCAAGCAGGACGTAGGGTTTTACCTCCATCAAGAGGGCCCGAACCTGGGTAAAACATCGTGTCCCCTGCCTCCTGTTACCATCCGCCTTAGACGCACAGTTCGGGACCCCCTACCCGAGATCCGCCGGTTTTGACACCGACAATGGGCTAATAAGGCCCTGAGTTTGAAGTATGCATGGGCGGTTTGGGCATGTTCTTATGGTATAACCTGGCCGGGGAGGTCAAAATCGATGGGGAGACGATCATGCCTATAACCTGAGAGGGGGTTTTCATCAGCTGGAGCAGTATTCTTGCAATAAAACCAAGTCTTAATCCATCCCTTAGGATGACTTGCTAAGGTGGTTGCAGGAAAGGAACCGTCTCTTCGCCTTTGAATTGAGACCGCGCCAAGCTCTAGACTAGGGCCATTAGCAAACTTTTTTTGCGGTTGATATAGAAGAATTCTTTGAAAAGGGGAACAGTGGGTTCCATTTGCAGATACACCTCACAGAAGACTTGAAATTGGTTCAAGTTGGATATTGAGTTTGGACCAAGATCTTGAGGATGAAGGTTGAAGAAGTTTAGGAAGTCCCGGAAGAATTTTGAGCTGGGTGGAGCAAAGACCACAACTTCCCCTTCGCCGGGTTGGGAATCTCATCTCCTTAGGCGGCTTGCCAGCTAATCTCCCTTTGAGCCGGCAGAAGGCCTTCATCTGCATAGTCTTGGAGCATGAGCTAGTAGACTTGGGAAGGCACCCAGTTGCAGATGGTGGTTTTAGACATAATGAGTCGCCTGGGTGAGAGTTAAGCACTGTAGAAGTATGAATGGCGGGTCATTTAGGAAATGATAAATCGCCTAAATAGGGC
Source organism: Triticum urartu (assembly GCF_003073215.2). NCBI lineage: Eukaryota > Viridiplantae > Streptophyta > Magnoliopsida > Poales > Poaceae > Triticum > Triticum urartu. The sequence continues at coordinate 156,614,024 of NC_053028.1, forward strand.
TATGTGATCAAGCGGTAATACATTAACAGCTATGGTTAAGGCGGTTTAGTTATTAATAATAAGCAAAGTCACCCAATGATGAGCCGACATCTAAACAGAGCAATTCTTAACCATGGCGGGTTACAGTCATAATGATGAGCCGGTAAACATAAGGGCGTCTTATGATGGACTGAAGACTTCTAGTTTTTACTAAGTGGTATCAACAAGTTTCTACTTAAGCAGCAGAAATTTTGGATCTACAAAATAGTTTAAAAAGCAAAAATACTGCTAAACCTAAGGTGAAGTTTTGGAACAAAGACTGCCTGACCTATGGTTTCCTAAGGGGATCTATGTGTTCTAGATGCAAAAATGGTGTTGTTGCTCATATCGTTATACCTATGTGAGAAAGTTCATTGCTACTACATCTAAACTAGCAATGGCAATAGATGGAGTCCGACGAACTCGGAAGAACTGCAAGGTGACTTGTACATATCTAAGGAAGGCGGGATGATGTACCTTGACGGCTGAGAAGAGCAGCGGAGATGGACCGAGCTCCGGTGAAGACTAGACGGCGTCGAGGTCCCGGGCCAGTGGTTGATGACGGGCGAGCTGCGGCGGCGGTCTGACGCGAAGGAGCTGGAGGAAGAAGAAGAGGCGAGTGGGGTCAAGGTAAAAGGTGAAAAGAGGAGCCCTCACATCTATTTATAAGGCAAAGAACCAAAGGGTAAATAGCAGGCGCGAAAAATGAGGAGACACATTAAATTTCGGAGCCTGAGACACCTCGGTTTTCGGGATAAATGGATATGTACGAAGATTCGTTATGATGTCATCATGGATTTCCCAAGATTTTCGGGTGTGACGTCATTAGTGAGAATATGTGGAAAACAATAAGTCTGGAAGCATCAAAAGCTAGCATTTCATGACCCGGCAAAGATGCACCTACGATCAGAAGACAAGCCGCTGGATTAAGACGATGGAGATTGACATGAATGAATTCAAATCAATATGGGGGCTAATGTTGGGGATATAGGGCCAGTTCTTTTCAGCGATTCTCACAGAATCACCCCCTCCCCGGCTTCTCCCAGAATCGCCATTCCATATTTTTTTACAATCCTATCTAGTTAAGGTCTAATTAGCTAGGATTGTAAAAAATATATGAAGTAGTGATTTTGGGAGAAGGTGGGGAGGGGGTGATTCTGGTAGAATCGCCCAAAAGAACTGGCCCATAACCCCATGATATAACCTGCCATAATGGGCCAGGTTGTCCAGCTGGCGGCTGATGAGCAATATTCAAGACAGATAGAGTGGGTCGGCTTAAGGCCCAGTGATACGTCTCCAACGTATCTATAATTTTTTTGTTGTTCCATGCTATTATATTATCAACCTTGGATGTTTTATATGAATTTATATGCTATTTTATATGATTTTTGGGACTAACCTATTAACCTAGAGCCCAGTGCCAGTTTTTGTTTTTTCCTTGTTTTAGAGTATCGCAGAAAAGGAAAATCAAACGGAGTCCAATTGACCTGAAACTTCACGGAACTTATTTTTGGACCGGAAGAAGCCCACGGAGTATCGGAGTTGGACCAGGAGAGTCCCGGGCTGCCCACGAGTGTGGGGGCGCGCCCACCCCCCTGGGCGCACCCCCCTGCCTCGTGGACAGCCCGGAGGTCCACCGACGTACTTCTTCCTCCCATATGTACTCATATACCCTAAAAACTTCGGGGAACACAATAGACCGGGAGTTCCGCTGCCAGAAGCCTCAGTAGTCACCGAAAACCAATCTAGACCGGTTCCGACACCCTGCCGGAGGGGGGAATCCCTCTCCGGTGGCCATCTTCATCATCCCGGTGCTCTCCATGACGAGGAGGGAGTAGTTCTCCCTCGGGGATGAGGGTATGTACCAGTAGCTATGTGTTTGATCTCTCTCTCTCTCTCGTGTTCTTGAGGTGGCACGATCTTGATGTATCGTGAGCTTTGCTACTATAGTTGGATCTTATAATGTTTCTCCCCCTCTACTCTCTTGTAATGGATTGAGTTTTCCCTTTGAAGTTATCTTATCGGATTGAGTCTTTAAGGATTTGAGAACACTTGATGTATGTCTTGCGTAGGATAACCGTGGTGATAATGGGTTATTCTATTGATTCACTTGATGTATGTTTTGGTGATCAACTTGCGGGTTCCGCCCATGAACCTATGCATAGGGGTTGGCACACGTTTTCGTCTTGACTCTCCGATAGAAACTTTGGGGCACTCTTTGATTTGTCTCTTAAGGTGTTATTCTAGTACGAACTCTAGGATAGATTGAACGGGAAGAATAGCTTCATGTTATTTTACTACGGACTCTTGAATAGATCGATCAGAAAGAACAACTTTGAGGTGGTTTCATACCCTACCATAATCTCTTTGTTTGTTCTCAGCCATTACTGACTTTGGAGTGACTCTTTGTTGCATGTTGAGGGATAGTTATGTGATCCAATTATGTTATTATTGTTGAGAGAACTTGCACTAGTGAAAGTATGAACCCTAGGCCTTTTTTCTTAGCATTGCAATACCGTTTGTGCTCACTTTTATCATTAGTTACCTTGCTATTTTTGTATTTTTAGATTACAAAAACATATATCTACTATCCATATTGCACTTGTATCACCATCTCTTCGCCGAACTAGTGCACCTATACAATTTACCATTGTATTGGTTGTGTTGGGGACACAAGAGAATCTCTGTTATTTGGTTGCAGGGTTGTTTGAAAGCGGCCATCTTCATCCTACGCCTCCCACGGATTGATAAACCTTAGGTCATCCACTTGAGGGAAATTTGCTACTGTCCTACAAACCTCTGCACTTGGAGGCCCAACAACGTCTACAAGAAGAAGGTTGTGTAGTAGACATCAAACTCTTTTCTGGCGCCGTTGCCGGGGAGGTTAGCGCTTGAAGGTATATATTTAGATCTTACAATCGAATCTTTTAGTTTCTTGTTTTATCACTAGTTTAGTTTATAAAAGAAAACTACAAAAAATTGGAATTGAGGGTACCTCATATGCTTCATCTTTTTAATATCTTTCATGAAAATAAGGATTCCGATAATTGTGCTCAAGTGCTAGAAGAAGAATGCATTAGAATGTTTGGCACTCAATATTTGAATGATGAGCATGATTGCAATGTTGTTAGTATGAATTCTTTGAATATCCATGATGCTAATGGTATGCAAAGGCACAAGCTTGGGGAAGCTATGTTTGATGAAGATGATATTTTTTGTCTCACAAGTTTTGATGAGCAAATTTATTATGATGATAGCATGCCTCCTATTTATGATTATTATATTGATGAAAGTGGGTTTGGAAGAGTGTCAACTTTAGGAAGTGAAGATCCCACTATTCTGGAGGATGTTATTTTGTTGTGATAATTATGATAGTGGATTTGGAGAGGTCATGACTTTATTTAGTAATGATTCCACTATTTCGGAAGAGGTTCCAATTGATTATGAGAACAAAATTGCTACCTATGATGATTATCGTGATGACTTGTATGCTATTAAGAATAATAATAACCATGAAACTTGTCATCATGATTTTAACTTTCAATTGGATTATGCTTCACATGATAGTTATTTTGTTGAGTTTACTCTCACTATTCCGAATGAGAAGAATTTTGCTTATGTGGAGAGTAGTAAATTTTCTATGCTTGTAGATCATGAAAAGAATGCTTTAGGTGATGGTTATATTGTTGAATTCATTCATTATGCTACTGAAAATTATTATGAGGGAGGAATATATGCTTGTAGGAATTGCAATAATATCAAGTTCCCTCTCTATGTGCTTAAAGTTTTAACGTTATGCTTGTTTTGCCTTCCTATGCTAGTTGATTATTGCTCCCATAAGTTGTTTGCTCACAAAATCCATATGCATAGGAAGTGGGTTAGACTTAAATGTGCTATTTATATTATTCATGATGCTCTCTTTATGTTTCTATTCTTATCTTTTATGTGAGCATCATTGAAATCATCATGCCTAGCTAGGGGCGTTAAACGATAGCGCTTGTTGGGAGGCAACCCAATCTTATTCGTGTTATTTACTTTTTGCTCCTGTTTAGTAATAAATAATTCATCTAGCCTATTTTTAGATGTGGTTTTATGTTTTAATTAGTGTTTGTGCCAAGCAGAACCTTTGGGAAGACTTGGGTGAAGTCTTTGTGATCTTGCTGTAAAAAACAGAAACTTTAGTGCTCACGAGATTAGCTGCCATTTTTTCCTGGAGAGTACTATTAAGTTGATTCTTTTTGCAGAGGATTAATAGGAAAATTCCGCAGGTCCACAAATTTGTTTGAGAATTTTATGAGATCCAGAAGTATACGTTTCATCCAGATTACTACAGACTGTTCTGTTCTTGACAGATTCTGTTTTCTATGTGTTGTTTGCTTATTTTGATGAATCTATGAGTAGTATCGGAGGGTATAAACCATAGAGAAGTTGGAATACCTTAGATATTACACCAGTATGAATTTAGAATGAGTTCACAACAGTACCTAAGTGGTGATTTATTTTCTTGTACTAACGGAGCTTACGAGTTTTCTGTTGAGTTTCGTGTTGTGAAGTTTTCAAGTTTTGGGTAAAGATTCGATGGACTATGGAATAAGGAGTGGCAAGAGCCTAAGATTGGGGATTCCCAAGGCACCCCAAGGTAATATTCAAGTACAACCAAGAGCCTAAGCTTGGGGATGCCCCGGATGGCAACCCCTCTTTCGTCTTCGTTCATCGGGAACTTTACTTGGAGCTATATTTTTATTCACCACATGATATGTGTTTTGCTTGGAGCGTCAATTTACTTTATTTTGTTTTGCTTGATGTTTGAATAAAGTATCAAGATCTGAAATTCTTAAATGTTATAGAGTCTTCACATAGTTGCATAATTATTCGACTACTCATTGATCTTCACTTACATCTTTCGGAGTAGTTTGTCATTTGCCCTAGTGCTTCACTTATATCTTTTAGAGCACGGTGGTGGTTTTATTCTATAGAAATAATTGATCTCTCATGCTTCACTTATATTACTTCGATAGTCCTAAACAGCATGGTAATTTGCTTAGGTTATGAATTTAGTCCTAATATGATGGGCATCCAAGAGGGATATAATAAAAACCTTCATATAAAGTGCATTGAATACTATGAGAAGTTTCATACTTGATGATTGTTTTGAGATATGAGGATGGTAATATTAGAGTCATGCTAGTGAGTAGTTGTGAATTTGAGAGATACTTGTGTTAAATTTTGTGATTCCCGTAGCATGCACGTACGGTGAACCGTTATGTGATGAAGTCGGGGCATGATTTATTGATTGATTGTCTTCCTTATGAGTGGCAGTCGGGGACGAGCGATGGTATTTTCCTACCAATCTATCCCCCTAGGAGCATGCGTGTAGTACTTTGTTTCGATAACTAATAGATTTTTGCAATAAGTATGTGAGTTCTTTATGACTAATGTTGAGTCCATGGATTATACGCACTCTCACCCTTCCACCATTGCTATCCTCTCTAGTACCGCGCAACTTTCGCCGGTACCATAAACCCACCATATATCTTCATCAAAACAACCACCATACCTACCTATTATGGCATTTCCATAGCCATTCCGAGATATATTGCCATGCAACTTTCCACCGTTCCATTATTATGACACGCTTCATCATTGTCATATTACTTTGCATGATCATGTAGTTGACATCGTATTTGTGGCAAAGCCACCGTTCATAATTCTTCCATACATGTCACTCTTGAGTCATTGCACATCCCGGTACACCGCCGGAGGCATTCATATAGAGTCATATTTTGTTCTAAGTATCGAGTTGTAATTCTTGAGTTGTAAGTAAATAAAAGTGTGATGATCATCATTATTAGAGCATTGTCCCAGTGAGGAAAGGATGATGGAGACTATGATTCCCCCATAAGTCGGGATGAGACTCCGGATGAAAAATAAAAAAATAAAAAAAGAGGCCATAAAAAAAGAGAAAAGGCCCAAGGCCCAAATAAAAAAATAAAAAAATGAGAGAAAAAGAGAGAAGGGGCAATGCTACTATCCTTTTACCACACTTGTGTTTCAAAGTAGCACCATGATCTTCATGATAGAGAGTCTCCTATGTTGTCACTTTCATATACTAGTGGGAACCTTTCATTATAGAACTTGGCTTGTATATTCCAATGATGGGCTTGCTCAAAATGCCCTAGGTCTTTGTGAGCAAGCGAGTTGGATGCACACCCACTAGTTTCTTTTGTTGAGCTTTCATACATTTATAGCTCTAGTGCATCCGTTGCATGGCAATCCCTACTCACTCACATTGATATCTATTGATGGGCATCTCCATAGCCCGTTGATATGCCTAGTTGATGTGAGACTATCTTCTCCTTTTTGTCTTCTCCACAACCACCATTCTATTCCACCTATAGTGCTATGTCCATGGCTCACGCTCATGTATTGTGTGAAGATTGAAAAAGTTTGAGAACATCAAAAGTATGAAACAATTGCTTGGCTTGTCATCGGGGTTGTGCATGATTTAAATATTTTATGTGGTGAAGATAGAGCATAGCCAGACTATATGATTTTGTAGGGATAGATTTCTTTGGCCATGTTATTTTGAGAAGACATGATTACTTGGTTAGTATGCTTGAAGTATTATTATTTTTTGTCAATATTAAACTTTTGTCTTGAATCTTATGGATCTGAATATTCTTGCCACAATAAAGAGAACTATATGGATAAATATGTTAGGTAGCATTCCACATCAAAAATTTTGTTTTTATCATTTACCTACTCGAGGACGAGCAGGAATTAAGCTTGGGGATGTTGATACGTCTCCAACGTATGTATAATTTTTGATTGTTCCATGCTATTATATTATCAACCTTGGATGTTTTATATGCATTTATATGCTATTTTATATGATTTTAGGGACTAACCTATTAACCTAGAGCCCAGTGCCAGTTTCTGTTTTTTCCTTGTTTTAGAGTATCGCAGAAAAGGAAAATCAAACAGAGTCCAATTGACCTGAAACTTCACGGGACTTATTCTTGTACCGGGAGAAGCCTACAGAGTATCGGAGTTGGACCAGGAGAGTCCCGGGCTGCCCACAAGGGTGGGGGGCACGCCCACCTGGGTGGGCGCCCTTGCCTCGTGGACAGCCCGGAGGTCCACCAACGTACTTCTTCCTCCCATATATACCCATATACCCTAAAAACTTCGGGGAACACAATAGATCGGGAGTTCCGCTGCCAGAAGCCTCCGTAGCCATTGAAAACCAATATAGACCCGTTCTGGCACCCTGCCGGAGGGGAGAATCCCTCTCCGGTGGCCATCTTCATCATCCCGATGCTCTCCATGACGAGGAGGGAGTAGTTCTCCCTCAGGGATGAGGGTATGTACTAGTAGCTATGTGTTTGATCTCTCTCTCTCTCGTGTTCTTGAGGTGGCACGATCTTGATGTATCGCGACCTTTGCTACTATAGTTGGATCTTATGATGTTTCTCCCCCTCTACTCTCTTGTAATGGATTGAGTTTTCCCTTTGAAGTTATCTTATCGGATTGAGTCTTTAAGGATTTGAGAACACTTGATGTATGTCTTGGGTGGGATAACCGTGGTGACAATGGGTTATTCTATTGATTCACTTGATGTATGTTTTGGTGATCAACTTGCGAGTTCTGCCCATGAACCTATGTATAGGGGTTGGCACACTTTTTCGTCTTGACTCTCTAGTAGAAACTTTGGAGCACTCTTTGAAGTACTTTGTGTTGGTTTGAATAGATGAATTTGAGATTGTGTGATGCATATCGTATAATCATACCCGCGGATACTTGAGGTGACATTGGAGTATCTAGGTGACATTAGGGTTTTGATTGATTTGTGTCCTAAGGTGTTATTCTAGTACGAACTCTAGGATAGATTGAATGGAAAGAATAGCTTCATGTTATTTTACTACGGACTCTTGAATAGATCGATCAGAAAGAATAACTTTGAGGTGGTTTCGTACCCTACCATAATCTCTTCGTTTGTTCTCCGCTATTAGTGACTTTGGAGTGACTCTTTGTTGCATGTTCAGGGATAGTTATGTGATCCAATTATGTTATTATTGTTGAGAGAACTTGCACTAGTGAAAGTATGAACCCTAGGCCTTGTTTCCTAGCAGTGCAATACCGTTTGTGCTCACTTTTATCATTAGTTACCTTGCTGTTTTTATATTTTCAGATTACAAAAACATATATCTACCATCCATATTGCACTTGTATCACCATCTCTTCGCCGAGCTAGTGCACCTATACAATTTACCATTGAATTGGGTGTGTTGGGGGCACAAGAGACTCTCTGTTATTTGGTTGCGGGGTTGTTTGAGAGAGACCATCTTCATCCTACGCCTCCCACGGATTGATAAATCTTAGGTCATCCACTTGAGGGAAATTTGCTACTGTCCTACAAACCTCTGCACTTGGAGGCCCAACAACGTCCACAAGAAGAAGGTTGTGTAGTAGACATCACCCAGCCTCCGAAGATGGCGGTTCACAGTCCCAAGGTACAAGTCGCTGATACGTCTCCAACGTATCTATAATCTTTGATTGCTCCATGCTATATTATCTACTGTTTTGGACATTATTGGGCTTTATTATCCACTTTTATATTATTTTGGGACTAACCTATTAACCAGAGGCCCAGCCCAGAATTGTTGTTTTTTGCCTATTTTAGGGTTTCGAAGAAAAGGACTATCTAACGGAGTCCAAACGGAATGAAACCTTCGGGAACATGATTTTCTCACCGAATACAACTCAGGAGACTTGGACCCTACGTCAAGGCACGTAACAGGAGGCCATGAGGTAGGGGGCGCGCCCTACCCAACTAGGCGCGCCCCCCACCCTCGTGGGCCCCCTGTTGCTCCATCGACATACTTCTTCCTCCTATATATACCCACGTACCCCCAAACGATCAGATACGGAGCCAAAACCCTAATTCCACCGCCGTAACTTTTTGTATCCACGAGATCCCATCTTGGGGCCTATTCCGGAGCTCCGCCGGAGGGGGCATCGATCACGGAGGGCTTCTACATCAACACCATAGCCTCTCCGATGAAGTGTGAGTAGTTTACTTCAGACCTACGGGTCCATAGTTAGTACCTAGATGGCTTCTTCTCTCTTTTTGGATCTCAATACAATGTTCTCCCCCTCTCTTGCGGAGATCTATTCGATGTAATCTTGTTTTTGCGGTGTGTTTGTTGAGACCGATGAATTGTGGGTTTATGATCAAGTCTATCTATGAATAATATTTGAATCTTCTCTGAATTCTTTTATGTATGATTGGTTATCTTTGCAAGTCTCTTTGAATTATCAGTTTGGTTTGGCCTACTATATTCATCTTTCTTGCAATGGGAGAAGTGCTTAGCTTTGGGTTCAATCTTGCGGTGTCCTTTCCCAGTGACAGTAAGGGCAGCAAGGAACGTATTGTATTGTTGCCATCGAGGATAACAAGATGGGGTTTTCTTCATATTGCATGAGTCTATCCCTCTACATCATGTCATCTTGCTTAAGGCGTTACTCTGTTTTAACTTATTACTCTAGATGCATGCTGGATAGCGGTCGATGAGTGGAGTAATAGTAGTAGATGCAGGGAGGAGTCGGTCTACTTGTCTCAGTCGTGATGCCTATATACATGATCATACCTAGATATTCTCATAACTATGCTCAATTCTATCAATTGCTCAACAGTAATTTGTTCACCCACCATAGAATACTTATGCTCTCGAGAGAAGCCACTAGTGAAACCTATGGCCCCCGGGTTTATCTTTATCATATCAATCTCCTACTACTTAGTTATTTACTTTGCTATTTACCTTGCTTTTATTTTACTTTGCATCTTTATCATAAAAATACCAAAAATATTATCTTATCATATCTATCAGATCTCACTCTCGTAAGTGGCCCTATAGGGATTGACAACCCCTATTTGCGTTGGTTGCGAGGATTTATTTGTTTTGTGCAGGTACGAGGGACTCGCGCGTAGCCTCCTACTGGATTGGTACCTTGGTTCTCAAAAACTGAGGGAAATACTTACGCTACTTTGCTGCATCATCCCTTCCTCTTCGGGGAAAACCAACGCAGTGCTAAAAGAGGTAGCAAGAAGGATTTCTGGCGCCGTTGCCGGGGAGGTCTACGCAAAAGTCAACGTACCAAGTACCCATCACATACCCTTATCTCCCGCATTGCATTATTTGCCATTTTCCTCTCGTTTTCCTCTCCCCCCAATTCACCCCTGCTGTTTTATTCGCCCTCTCTGTCTCTCTATCCTCCCTCTCTATTTGCCTTTTTTCCGCCTGCTTTTTGTTTGCTTGTGTGTTAGTTTGCTTGCTTGTAGTTATGGCTAGTCCCCTATCTTCTCCGTTGTCTCCCGAGAATGAAATTCTAAATTTTAAGCAAAGGGAGGGTGAAAATCTAAAAGATGCTTGGTATAGAATTTGCAATGCTCAAAATAAATCTGCTAGGAAGCAATCTACTACCATTTTCCTTCGCAATTTTTATGTAGGCATTACTCCTTGGCACCGTTATGTTCTTGATACTATTACCGAAGGGAATTTTTTTGGTAGCCATACTTTTGATTCTTATAATGCTATGTTAGATTTATTTGGCTCCCCCCCTCTTTTGTTTAATGGAACTATATTAACTTTGGAGCATGTAATGCAAAGGCTTGAAATTATTGAAAATAAGGTTGCTACCGTAGAGTTAATTGAAAATTTGGATAAAAAGATCCACAGCCGAATCTCTCAATATGGATCTAAAGTATGAGTTACTTTGAAAGATATTAAAGAAAAGGAACCCATAGTTAATGAGAAAATAAATCACGATTCCGTTAGGATCAATAAACTTGAGAATATTATTACCAATTTGGGAACTGCTTTTTCTTCCGTAAAGAATACTCCAAGTCCCTCCACTAAAGTTGCCAAGCTTATGTATGTTCCTAAAAATAAGGGTGAATCATCTAGTAAGGAAAATGCGGATCTTAAATCTATAAGTGTTCATCCCAATCTTTTTGCTATCATTAAGGAACCATTTGTTACAAATGAATTTTTCGATCTTGTGACTAAAAGCTTGATAATTAATAAAAATAAAGAAACTCCTAAAGATGGTAGATGCATCATTGAATAATTGCCTACCAAAGATGGCAATACCTAGATCTATTCGTGATTGTTATGCCTAGCTAGGGGAGTTAAACGATAGCGCTTGTTGGGAGGCAACCCAATTTTATTTTTATTCCTTTCTTTTTGCTCCTTTTTAGTAATAAATAATTTATCTAGACTCTGTTTTGGTTGTGTTTTTTGTGTTTAATTAGTGTTTGTGCCAAGTAGAACCGTTGGGAAGACTTGGGGAAAGTCTTGTTGAACTTGCTGTAAAATAAACAGAAACTTTAGCGCTCACGAGAACTGCTGTAATTTTTATTTGGAAAGTGAAATTTAGTCAATTCTTTTTGCAGATGATTTATAGATAAATTACTCACGTCCATAAATTTATTTTAGAATTTTTGGGGTTCCATATCATGCGCTAGCTACAGATTACTACAGACTGTTCTGTTTTTGACAGATTCTGTTTTGCGTGTGTTGTTTGCTTATTTTGATGAATCTATGTCTAGTAAAATAGTTTATGAACCATAGAGAAGTTGGAATAAATTAGGTATAACACCCATATAAATAAAGAATGAGTTCATTACAGTACCTTGAAGTGGTCTCTTGTTTTCTTTCGCTAACGGAGCTCACGAGTTTTCTACTTTAAGTTTTGTGTTGTGAAGTTTTCAAGTTTTGGGTAAAGATTTGATGGATTATGGAACAAGGAGTGGCAAGAGCCTAAGCTTGGGGATGCACATGGCACCCCCAAGATAATCTAAGGACACCTAAAAGCCAAAGCTTGGGGATGCCCCGGAAGGCATCCCTTCTTTTGTCTACTTCTATCGGTAACTTTACTTGGAGCTATATTTTTATTTACCACATGATATGTGTTTTACTTGGAGCGTCTTGTATGATTTGAGTCTTTGCTTGTTAGTTTACCACAATCATCCTTGCTGTACACACCTTTTGAGAGAGCCATACATGATTTGGAATTTGTTAGAATACTCTATGTACCTCCTCAATGAGCTCTGGTGCGTGATGGAGCACTTGCCACCGGCACGGAGCGCCAGACATGGACCAGGCGGAGGAGAAGGCGCTGGTCGACTCCTATCGCACGGCCTACAAATTCTGTCGCGGCCGTTGGCGGTACCGCCAACGTCAGTCGGGGATAGAAGTGGTCTTCAAGGATATCGGTGAGGCGGACGACGAAGTCTATGGAAAGAGCGAGGACGAGGAAGACGTTGCTAGCCCCGCCACGCCCGCGCCTCACCGCCACGACCACAAAGCCGGCACGTCCAAGGGCGCCAGCGACAGCGAGGAAAAGTATATCATGGGAGTTCACCTGTGCTCGGACACCAGGAGGCCACTGCCCTTTAGCTCCCGCTGAAGCCAAGCTTGACGGGCTCAAAATCGTCGGCCAATTAGCCACTTGTAGGCTATGGAGGCGAAGCTGGAGTTTTTAGTTCCCAGGGCTCATGGCCGGCCGGAAATGGGCGAACGGGTGTTGGCGGACATTTAGACTAGGTTTAGAGTAGGATTTAGTTCAAATATGTCGAAATGTAATTAGTTTGCTCCGGTCTATATGAAAAGCATCTGGTTTTGTCTAAAAATTATTCAAGTACGAATGAATATCATCCGGTTTGTTTAAATATCCATCAAATTTGTTGACTTTTGTTAAATTTCTTCCGAAATGCAACCGAACATATGCGGATAGCTTTGGATGGTCGTCTTCCACACTAGTGTCCGTGTGCTGCCCCCCCTCCCCGGCGACATGCGGACGAATGTGGTGTCCCTTTTGCAGGCAACGTTGGATATGCCCTCAAAATCACATGTATGTTTCTCCCGCTAAAAGACTATCCCATGCATCTGTAAGACTCAGATTGTATGCTTCTCCCGAAAAAAAACTATTCCATGCATCACTACTCTTTCCTTTGTTAGAAATGCAGAGCGTAAGCATGCGTCAAAGAAGGACGTTAGGGTGACTTCTCACATGAACACTTTATAGTCCAAATAAGTGAAGCGTAGTGACATGTGAAGTAGGGTTTTTTCAATTTTTTCGCCCGTTGCAACGCACGGGCATTTGTACTAGTATCTTTTAGAGCACGGTGGTGGATTTGTTTTATAGAAACTATTGATCTCTCATGATTCACTTAGATTATTTTGAGAGTCTTAATAGCATGGTAATTTGCTTAAAATCCTAATATGCTTGGTATGCAAGATTAATAATAAAAACTCTCCTATGAGTGTGTTGAATACTATGATAAGTTTGATACTTGATAATTGTTTTGAGACATGGAGATGGTGATATTAAAGTCATGCTAGTTGAGTAGTTGTGAATTTGAGAAATACTTCTGTTGAATCTTGTGACTCCCGTAGCATGCACGTATAGTGAACCATTATGTGATGAAGTTGGAGCATGATTTATTTATTGATTGTCTTCCTTATGAGTGGCGGTCGGGGACGAGCGATGGTCTTTTCCTACCAATCTATCCCCCTAGGAGCATGCGCGTAATACTTTGCTTCGATAACTTATGGATTTTTGCAATAAGTATATGAGTTCTCTATGACTAATGTTGAGTCCATGGATTATACGCACTCTCACCCTTCCACCTTTACTAGCCTCTCTAATACCGCGCACCTTTCGCCGGTATCTTACACCCACCATATACCTTCCTCAAAACAGCCACCATACCTACCTATTATGGCATTTCCATAGCCATTCCGAGATATATTGCCATGCAACTTTCCACCGTTCCGTTTATGACACACTCCATCATTGTCATATTGCTTAGCATGATCATGTAGTTGACATAGTATTTGTGGCAAAGCCACCGTTCATAATTCTTTCATACTTGTCACTCATGAATCATTGCATATCCCGGTACACTGCCGGAGGCATTCATATAGAGTCATATCTTGTTCTAAGTATCGATTGTAATAATTGAGTTGTAAGAAAAATAAAAGTGTGATGATCATCATTATTAGAGCATTGTCCCAAGTGAGGAAAGGATGATGGAGACTATGATTCCCCCACAAGTTGGGATGAGACTCCAGATGAAAAAAATAGGCCATAAAAAAGAGAAAAGGCCCAAATAAAAAAATGAGAGAAAAACAGAGAAGGCACAATGTTACTATCCTTCTACCACACTTGTGCTTCAAAGTAGCACCATGATCTTCATAGCAGAGAGTCTCTCATGTTATCACTTTCATATACTAGTGGGAATTTTTCATTATAGAACTTGGCTTGTATATTCCAATGATGGGCTTCCTCAAATTGCCCTAGGTCTTCATGAGCAAGCAAGTTGGATGCACACCCACTTAGTTATTTTTGAGCTTTCATATACTTATAGATCTAGTGCATCCGTTACATGGCAATCCCTACTCACTCACATTGATATCTATTGATGGGCATCTCCATAGCCCGCTGATACGCCTAGTTGATGTGAGACTATCTTCTCCCTTTTTGTCTTCTCCACAACCACCACTCTATTCCACCTATAGTGCTATATCCATGGTTCATGCTCATGTACTGCGTGAAGATTGAAAAAAAATTGAGAATGTCAAAAGTATGAAACAATTGCTTGGCTTGTCATTGGGGTTGTGCATGATTTAAATATTTTGTGTGGTGAAGATAGAGCATAGCCAGACTATATGATTTTGTAGGGATAACATTCTTTAGCCATGTTATTTTGAGAAGACATAATTGCTTTGTTAGTATGCTTGAACTATTATTATTTTCTATGTCAATATGAACTTTTGTCTTGAATATTTCGGATCTGAATATTCATACCACAATTAAGAAGAATTACATTAAAATTATGCCAAGTAGCATTCCACATCAAAAATTCTGTTTTTATCATTTACCTACTCGAGGACGAGCAGGAATTAAGCTTGGGGATGCTTGATACGTCTCCAACGTATCTATAATTTTTGATTGCTCCATGCTATATTATTTACTGTTTTGGACATTATTGGGCTTTATTACCCACTTTTATATTATTTTTGGGACTAACCTATTAACCGGAGGCCCAGCCCAGAATTGCTGTTTTTTTGCCTATTTTAGGGTTTCGAAGAAAAGGAATATCAAACGGAGTCCAAACGAAATGAAACCTTCGGTAACATGATTTTCTCACCGAACATGATCCAGGAGACTTGGACCCTACGTCAAGAAACAAAGGAGGAAGCCACGAGGTAGGGGCGCGCCTACCCCCCCAGGCGCGCCCTCCACCCTCGTGGCCCCCTGTTCCTCCACCTACGTACTCCTTCCTCCTATATATACCTACGTACCCCCAAACGATCAGATACGGAGCCAAAACCCTAATTCCACCACCATAACTTCCTGTATCCACAAGATCCCATCTTGGGGCCTGTTCCGGAGCTCCGCCGGAGGGGGCATCCATCACGGAGGGCTTCTACATCAACACCATAGCCTCTCCGATGAAGTGTGAGTAGTTTACCTCAGACCTTCGGGTCCATTGTTATTAGCTAGATGGTTTTTTCTCTCTTTTTGGATCTCAATACAATGTTCTCCCCCTCTCTTGTGGAGATATATTCAATGTAATCTTCTTTTTGCAGTGTGTTTGTTGAGACCAATGAATTGTGGGTTTATGATCAAGATTATCTATGAACAATATTTGAATCTTCTCTGAATTCTTTTATGTATGATTGGTTATCTTTGCAAGTCTCTTCGAATTATCAGTTTGGTTTGGCCTACTAGATTGATCTTTCTTGCAATGGGAGAAGTGCTTAGCTTTGGGTTCAATCTTGCGGTGTCCTTTCCCGGTGACAGTAAGGGCAGCAAGGCACGTATTGTATTGTTGCCATCGAGGATAACAAGATGGGGTTTTCTTCATATTGCATGAGTCTATCCCTCTACATCATGTCATCTTGCTTAAGGCGTTACTCTGTATTAACTTAATACTCTAGATGCATGCTGGATAGCGGTCGATGAGTGGAGTAATAGTAGTAGATGCAGGCAGGAGTCGGTCTACTTGTCTCGAACGTGATGCCTATATACATGATCATACCTAGATATTCTCATAACTATGCTCAGTTCTGTCAATTGCTCAACAGTAATTTGTTCACCCACCGTAGAATACTTATGCTCTCGAGAGAAGCCACTAGTGAAACCTATGGCCCCCGGTTCCATCTTTATCATATCAATCTCCTACTACTTAGTTATTTACTTTGCTATTTACCTTGCTTTTATCTTACTTTTCATCTTTATCATAAAAATACCAAAAATATTATCTTATCATATCTATCAGATCTCACTCTCGTAAGTGGCCCTATAGGGATTGACAACCCCTATTTGCGTTGGTTGCAAGGATTTATTTGTTTTGCGCAGGTACGAGGGACTCGCGCGTAGCCTCCTACTGGATTGATACCTTGGTTCTCAAAAACTAAGGGAAATACTTACGCTACTTTGTTGCATCATCCCTTCCTCTTCGGGGAAAACCAACGCAGTGCTAAAAGAGGTAGCAGTCACCAAGAGATTTTCTTACTTAGGGAAGAAGATAAGATAGAAACATACTAAGTCACGCGTCAAGATACGACTCGGACTCTTGTAAGCCCAGGGTCTTGACCTGTATATAAAGGCGAGTCCCTGAGGCAGAAAGACTTAAGTTACAATCGATCAATAGCTAGCTCAAGCGAATCTGCTCCCTTGTAATTGATCATCCAACAATAAATACAAAGCATGACATAGGCTATTACCTCGATCGTGAGGGACCAAACCTGGGTAATCCGTGTCTCTCAATCTGATCAACCCCAACAAGCTAATCACCTAGTTGTGATGGCCTCGCGACTAAGTCCTCACACTAGGACATTTGTCGTGACAAAACCACGATAGGTAACGAGGATTTCGGTATAGTGAGCATGGTGATGATTCAGGAGGATACCGATGCATCCTGGGTTTTGTGAAATATCGACCAAAGGGAACATCACATGATAACCAAAGGTTCACTCGAATATCATTCATGTACTCATATGGACCAGTACGGACGTCCACGGTCCCAATGCCGGTCATTGAATGAACGGTTTCGTTCATGTCTATGAGTTACCGAATGTACGGGGTCACAAGCTTAAGGGAATCAAGATCTGATGAGTGTTAGTAGTGCGGGAGTCATGAGAAAATATTTGTGTAATTATTTCATGAATATTAGGAATAGTTCCGAGAGGATCCGGAAGTGTTTCGGGTCACCGGAAGGCTTTCAGAGAGTATCGGATAATACCGGGTAGACCGAAAGCGGAAGCGTTAGCACAACGCGGTTGATGTAGTCGTACGTCTTCATGATTTGACCGATCCAAGTACCAAACTCACGGCACCTCCGAGTTCTGCACATGTTCAACTCGATGATGTCCCGCGAGCACTGATCCAGCAAAGCTTCACAGGAGAGTTTTATCAGCACGACGGTGTGGTGACGGTGATGATGATGCTACCGATGCAGGGCTTCGCCTAAGCACCGCTATGATATGATCGAGGTGGGTTATGGTGGAGGGGGGCACCGCACATGGCTAAGAGATCAATTATCAATTGTTGTGTTCTAGGGTGCCCCCTACCCCTGTATATAAAGGAGCAAGGGGGGAGGCCGGCCGGCCCTCCTAGGGCGCGCCAGGAGGAGGAGTCCTCCTCCTAGTAGGACTACGACTCCCCTTTCCTACTCCTACTAGGAGGAGGAAAGGAAGGGGGAAGGGAAGAAGGAAGGAGAGGGAGAAAAGGAGGAAAGGGGGCCGCCCCCTAGTCCAATTCGGTTTGGGCTAGGGGGGTCGCGCGCCCTGCCTCTTCTCTTCCACCACTTGGCCCATGAGGCCCAATACTTCTTCCCCGTATTCCCGTAACTCCCCGGTACTCCGAAAAATACCCAAATAACTCGTCCAATATATCAATATTTATGTCTCGACCATTTCGAGACTCCTCGTCATGTCCCCAATCTCATCCGGGACTCCGAACTACCTTCGGTACATAAAATCACATCAACTCATAATACCGATCGTCACCGAACTTTAAGCGTGCGGACCCTACGGGTTCGAGAACTATGTAGACATGACCGAGACACGTCTCTGGTCAATAACCAATAGCGGAACCTGGATGCTCATATTTGATCCCACATATTCTACGCAGATCTTTATCGGTCAAACAGCATAACAACATACGTTGTTCCCTTTGTCATCGGTATGTTACTTGCCCGAGACTCGATCGTCGGTATCTCAATACCTAGTTCAATCTCGTTACCGGCAAGTCCCTTTACTCGCTCTGTAATACATCATCCTGCAACTAACTCATTAGTTACATTGCTTGCAAGGCTTATAGTGATGTGCATTACCGCGTGGGCCCAGAGATACCTCTCCGACAACCAGAGTGACAAATCCTAATCTCGAAATATGCCAACTCAGCAAGTACCTTCAGAGATACCTGTAGAGCACCTTTATAATCACTCAGTTATGTTGTGACGTTTGGTAGCACACAAAGTGTTCCTCCGGTAAATGGGAGTTGCATAATCTCATAGTCATAGGAACATGTATAAGTCATGAAGAAAGCAATAGCAACATACTAAACGATCAAGTTCTAAGCTAACGGAATGGGTGAAGTCAATCACATCATTCTCCTAATGATGTGATCCCATTAATCAAATGCCAACTCATGTCTATGGCTAGGAAACACAACCATCTTTGATCAACGAGCTAGTCAAGTAGAGGCATACTAGTGACACTCTGTTTGTCTATGTATTCACACATGTATCATGTTTCCGGTTAATACAATTCTAGCATGAATAATAAACATTTATCATGATATAAGGAAATAAATAATAACTTTATTATTGCCTCTAGGGCATATTTCCTTCAGTCTCCCACTTGCACTAGAGTCAATAATCTAGTTCACATCGTCATGTGATTTAACACCAATAATTCACATCTTTATGTGATTAGTTCACATCTCCATGTGACTAACACCCAAAACGTTTACTAGAGTCAATAATCTAGTTCACATCGCTATGTGATTAACACCCAAAGAGTGATCATGTTTTGCTTGTGAATGAAATTTAGTCAACGGGTCTGCCACATTCAGAGCTGTATGTATTTTGCAAATTTCTATGTCTACAATGCTCTGCACGTAGCTATTCTAGCTAATTGCTCCCACTTTCAATATGTATCCAGATCGAGACTTAGAGTCATCTAGATCGATGTAAAAATCTTGCATCGACGAAACTCTTTACGACGAACTCTTTTTATCACCTCCATAGCCGAGAAATATTTCCTTACTCCTCTAAGGATAATTTTGACCGCTGTCCGGTGATCTACTCCTAGATCACTATTGTACTACCTTGCCAGAATCATGCTAAGGTATACAATAGGACTGGTAAACAACATAGCATACTTTATAGAACCTATGACTGAGGCATAGGGAATGACTTTTCATTCTCTTCCTATTTTCTGCTGTGGTCAGGTTTTTGAGTCTTTACTCAACTTCACACTTTGCAACACAGGCAAGAACTACTTCTTTGACTGTTCCATTTTGAACTACTTCAAAATCTTGTCAAGGTATGTACTCATTGAAAAAATTTATCAAGCGTCTTGATCTATCTCTATAGATCATGATGCTCAATGTGTAAGCAGCTTCATCAAGGTCTTTCTTTGAAAAAAAACTCTTTTCAAACACTCCTTTATGCTTTCCAGAAAATTCTACATTATTTCTGATCAACAATATGTCATTCACATATACTTATCAGAAATGGTGTAGTGCTCCCACTCACTTTCTTGTAAATACAGGCTTCACCGCAAGTCTGTATAAAACCATATGCTTTGATCACTTTATCAATGTATATATTCCAACTCCGCGATAATTGCACCAGTCCATAGATGGATCGCTGGAGCTTGCATACTTTTTAGCACCTTTAGGATCGACAAAACCTTCTGGTTACATCATATACAACTCTTCTTTTAAGAAATCCATGAAGGAATATAGTTTTGACATCCATTTGCCAGATTTCATAAAATGCGGCAACTGTTAACATGATTTGGACAGACTTTTAAGCATCGATACGAGTGAGAAAATCTCATCGTAGTCAACACCTTGAACTTGTCGAAAACATTTTTTGACAATTCGAGCTTTGTAGATAGTAACACTACTATCATCGTCTGTCTTCCTCTTGAAGATCCATTTATTCTTAATGACTCATCGATCATCGGGCAAGTCAATCAAAGTCCATACTTTGTTCTCATACATGGATCCCATCTCAGATTTCATGGTCTCAAACCATTTCGCGGAATCTGGGCTCATCATCACTTCCTCATAGTTCATAGATTCGTCATGGTCAAGTAACATGTCATCCAGAACAGGATTACCGTACCACAATGGTGCGGATCTCACTCTGGTTTACCTACGAGGTTTGGTAGTAACTTGATTTGAAGTTACATGATCATCATCATCAGCTTCCTCACTAATTGGTGTAGGAGTCACAGGAATAGATTTTTGTGATGAACTACTTTCCAATAAGGGAGCAGGTACAGTTACCTCATCAAGTTCTACTTTCCTCCCACTCACTTCTTTCGAGAGAAACTCCTTCTCTAGAAAGGGTCCATTCTTAGCAACGAATGTCTTGCCTTTAGATCTGTGATAGAAGGTGTACCCAACTGTCGCCTTTGGGTATCCTATGAAGACACATTTCTCCGATCTGGGTTTGAGCTTATCAGGATGAAACTTTTTCACATAAGCATCGCAACCCCAAACTTTAAGAAATGATGACTTTGGTTTCTTGCCAAACCACAATTCATATGGCATCGTCTCAACGGATTTAGATGGTGCCCTATTTAACGTTAAATCTGAGAATGGTTTGAAACTTAAACCATTCTTGAACCATACCCGTTTAATGCCATTTTCAGCCCAACCAAAACTAAACCCTCTATTTTTTTCCACCCAAACCAATTTAAACCCAATACATAACCGTGGGTTTAAACCAAATACATAACTATGGGTTTGCTTCAATGTATATATGATTGCACAAATCGACATGTCAAGAAGCAAATGACATATGTCGGGTGGTTGGTGCGACATATGCCAACGGGTGGCTTATCATTGTGGGAGCTAATAAAACATCGTCGGCGCCTGGAAACGGGATAAGGCGAAGACATGCACACCAGCGGATCATACCCAGCTTCAGGGATCTCCGTGGAGATAACACCCCTACTGCTGCTCTGCGGGGTCTCCGCATGGTCACTAGATCGACAAGTAGCTACAAGAGGCTCATTGAGCTGTTTGGTGAAAGGATGAAGAAGGGCAAGGCTAGCCCGCTTCTCCTCTCGATGAGGTGTCTAAAACAATCCAAAAAAGGGGATCCCTCTGCATGGGTCCCCTGGGGGTTTATATAGGCCTACCCCCTAGGAGTACAACGGTAATCCGGCTAGGCGTGGGCCCCAGCCGTCTATGTCTACGCTCGCCGGCTTCTCTGCCGACCGATGGGGCCCGCCGACTGGTGAACCCTGCCGGCTGCCGGCCTTCTGGTCGACAGGTCGGTCCCACCGCTCGGGAGTCTTGTTGGAGGCTGGTTACTATTGCCTCGCCTCTAGTGACGAGGGCTTCATCGTGGTAAGCATGGCTACAGTGCCGCCGCCGGGCCGATCATCACTGTAGCCTTACCTCGTCTTAGCTCCTTAATGAGGCACCTCCTTCGAGGGAGAGAGCTGGCCGGCAATTAGGAGCTGGCCATACCCCAGTCCGACTGCGGGAGGTCTGGCCGCCTTTGGGTGTCTCCCAGACTGAGGGGGCCTGCCACCCACAGGTCATACTGACTGCTCGCTGTGGGTGACGTCATGGCCAACATGGCAACAATGTCGCGCCGGACGGGTGATGGCCGCCCCGTACGGCGTACTGTGGCCATGCGCGCCCCGGGAATTTGGGGTGGCAGGCTTCACTGTAGCCACGCCCCATCTCATCGCCATTATGTGGGCGCAGACTCTGAGGGCACGATCTTGGCCGCCTGCTGAGGGGCCGGCTTCTTGGAGTCGGCCTTCTCGTGGCCGGCTTCTTGGAGCCTGCCCTCTCGTGGTTTTGTTTCACAAGGATTTTATGGCTGGGGCCGCCTTTATGCAGCCGGCCTAAGAGGTAGCCAGCTGGGGAAGGCGTCCCCATGTCTTGGATGCTTGGAGGCTCGATCGGCCTATAATTTTTCTCAAGAGCCGGGGGGAGCCGGCTAGGCTACCCCTGGTCATTTACTCCGACAGTAGTCCCCGAAGCTGGTTGGGCTCCGAGGCAGAAAAAAGACGAGAAGCTCAGTCAGCTTCCTATCTTGAGGAGCCAGAAACTGGGAGCCGGCTTTGATTAGGTGCGCCGTCTTCTGGAGGTTTCGAAGCTTGAAGGTGGGAACCAGTCGGCGCGCGAGTCAGGCTGCGAGCTGACCGCTCGTCGCCTGCGCGCCATGTAGCACCCTACGGCTGGAGGGGCCTGCCAGCCCACGAGCGAGACGGGACGCCGCCGCAGTCCGGGGCCCGCCACTACGGGGCCTCGGCCCACCCACGGATCTTCTGCGGCCCTGATGGACCGCGCGCCTCCCAGCGGCGGTTACCGCACGCCGTGAAGGCGCAATAATCACGGGGCGTGGGGGAGTGGGTGCAGTTAATCCCACGTCCCCCCATGCTCTGCCTCCTCGGCTTCGCCGCACGAGGCTATAAGTAGGGGGAGAGGAGGGGAGCGCCAGACGCTCGCACGCTCGCCCTCGCTCCGCCCCTTCCTTCTTCTTCTTCCTCCTCTTCGTCGCCACAGCTACCCGCCGCCACTCGGCTTTCCCGCCAATCGTCTTGGCTCGCTGTTGCTTCGTTGTAGCAGGGTCGCGCCCCTCTCCGATGCCGCACCTTTCTCGTTTTCGTGCCGTCCCCATGGCGTTGTCGAGCTCCTGGGATGGCTCCAACGTCCATGACGACCACGTCGACTTCCTCCATCGGACGCGGCTGCTGCCAGGCGCGGTCTACGTGCGGGTCCGTCTCGCGCTGGAGAGGGAGATCTCGCCGGCATCGGAGGAGGACGAGTGGGTAATCTTCCGCTCGCACTACCTGCGCGGCTTCGGACTGCCGGCGAGCGGGTTCCTCCGTTCCTTCCTCGAGTTTTATCATCTCCAGCCGCATCACCTTACTCCAAACGTGGTGATGCTGCTGTCGGCCTTCGTCGCCGTGTGCGAGGGCTTTCTTGGCGTCCTCCCCACCCTCAAACTCTGGGGGGAATTCTTCTAGTGCAAGCTCGGCACCGTTGTCGCGGGCGTGCCCAGCCCATGCGGCGCCTTCATCGCCATGCGGAGGACGAGAGACAACAATCCGTTTCCGCCCATCCCGCTGATCCAGTCGGTGAAGCTCTAGCAGAAATATTACTTCTACGTGAAGAACATCGCTCCGCAAGGCGACTTCGTCAATATGCCGGCTTACGTAGCCGGCCCGCTGGCTGGGAGGCAGCCCTCATGGTCCTTCCGGGCCAGGTTCCTGTCTCAGGGTGGGGCCGCCTCCGTTGCATGGCTCCGGGTGATGATCCAGTCGGAGGGTCTACTGGGGCTGACCTGGTGGCCGTCTTCGTGGAGCGTCGGTTGCTCCCGCTCTAGGGCCGACCTCACATGATCTGCCAGATGAGCGGCCGCTTCGACCCGTGCTGGCTAAGCACCAAGGAGATGTGAGGGAGTCCTAGATTAGGGGGTGTCCGGATAGCCAGACTATACCTTCGGCCGGACTCCTGGACTATGAAGATACAAGATTGAAGACTTCGTCCCATGTCCGGAAGGGACTTTCCTTGGCGTGGAAGGCAAGCTTGGCGATACGGATATGTAGATCTCCTACCCTTGTAACCGACTCTGTGTAACCCTAGCCCTCGCCGGTGTCTATATAAACCGGAGGGTTTTAGTCCGTAGGACGAACAACAATCATACCATAGGCTAGCTTCTAGGGTTTAGCCTCCTTGATCTCGTGGTAGATCTACTCTTGTACTACCCATATCATCAATATTAATCAAGCAGGACATAGGGTTTTACCTCCATCAAGAGGGCCCAAACCTTGGTAAAACATCGTGTCCCCTGCCTCCTGTTACCATCCGCCTAGACACATAGTTCGGGACCCCCTACCCGAGATCCGCCGGTTTTGGCACCGACATTGGCGCTTTCATTGAGAGTTCCTCTGTGTCGTCGCCATCAGGAAGGATGCCTCATCCCGTCTTTAAAGATGGCACCGTTGCTAAGGGAGCTTTGGCTGTCGGCGAAACTCTCCAGCTAGGTGGTTTCCTTATGACCACCTGTTCGGCTGCTGCGCCGACGATGACCTCTCAGGTCATCGAAAGCAATCTTCACGTCAGCTCGGAATTCGCTGAGCAGCTGGATCCAATGGAGCTCTCTTCCCTAAACAAGCTCTTGGATCGCATCGCCGCCCTGGGAGTCGCTACGGATTACGACCAGATTGGGCCTAAACCCGATCTGAGAGAGATTAACTCTCCCCAGGTCACCCATCACGTTGCCATGGTAGAGGGACAGTGTGGCGACCCTTCATCTATCTTAAGGACTAGCTATGTCCGGATTTCTGAACCCTCCAAACCGGATACCCGCGGAGGGGAGGACATCACTCAAGACCTGAATTCAAAGTCAGGCGACGGGCTAGATTCATTGGACAGCATCCAAGAATCCAAACTTCCGAGTTCGGAAACTCCTTGGCCTCTGGGTCTCAGATTGGGTGAGGTTTCGGATTTGATTCCACCCACCCGTACATAAGCGATCTATCCCAAATTAGGCAAGAGCGCGAAGAAACAGTACAACATTACTGGGCCAGATTCCTCCTGGTTATGAACAGGATAAAGGACTGCCGCGAGGAAGACGCAATTTCATTCTTCTGCAATAATTGCACGGACAAGGGAATCCTCAACGCCATAAGTCACCGTGATATTACACGCTTCGCTGACTTGGCGTCCATAGTACGAAAGTACTGTGCGATGGAAAGTGCCTGGAAAACCGAAATAAAATTTTGGGACAATCCGGCCCTGAATACAAACCCAGTCCGAAATAAAAGGGTGCATCATCGCCAGACACCCGGGTTCAACACCAAAAAGCAAAAGCCCTCTACAGGGCACGGAACCGTACTGGAAGGATGGCTTAATGGACCCTGCAAAATTCACAGTGCAGAGGGCGCCACACCAACTCACAGCCTTAGAGCATGTTGGATACTCCGAGAGGTGGCAAAAATTGGCGAAGACCTTCTAATTCCAGAAGCCACAGAAAGCCACCCCAGAGAAACCAGTACGGTATTAACAGTCTTCGAGACTTTCGCATCAAATAATATGCGAAAAAGAACACTCCGCGGCCTTGCCGAAGTCTACCAAGTAGCAACAATAAACCCATGGAGTGACACAGCTATTACTTTTAACACCAGTGATGAACCTAAATTCCAAACAGCCCGAGCACCAGCCGCATTGGTCCTCGGTCCAATAGTGGATGGCTTTCGTCTTACCAAGGTACTCATGGATGGCGGTAGCGGATTGAACCTCATTTATGAGGAAACCCTTAAAAAATGGAAATAGACTGGAACCGCATTGAGCGAAGCAGCACAACCTTTAGAGGAATAATCCCCAGTCGGGAAGCGCGCTGTACAGGAAAAATCACACTAGATGTGGTGTTTGGCACGCGGATAATTATAGGTCTGAAGAGGTCACGTTCCAGGTGGCCCCGTTCAGTAGCAGATATCACGCTTTGCTAGGGCAGGAAGCGTTTACAGTCTTCCAAGCAATACCCCATTACGGGTACATGAAGCTCAAGATGCCCGGGCCTAACGGAATCATCACTCTCGCTAGTGCTCCGGACATAGCACTCCGCACCGAAAACAAGACAGCAGCACTGGCCCTCGAGGCGCTATCCGAAGCCCTAGCGGCTGAGGAACTGACTGCGCTGCGCTCCACGGTGAATAGGGACAATGTGATACTCGATAAAAGATCCAAGTCCACCTCCTTTAAACCGGCGGACGAAATAGTCAAATTCCAGGTCCATCCAACGGACCCCAATAAAACAGCTTCCATCGGGGCACAGTTAAGCCCTGATGTAGACGCCGCACTGCGAGGGTTCCTACGAGAGAACTGGGACATTTTCGCCTGCCACCCTTCAGACATGCCAGGAATCCCATGCAGGCTGGCCGAACACAGCTTAAATATCCTAAAAGGATTCAAGCCAGTCAAACAGGCTCTTCGGTGTTTTTCCGAACCTAAGAGACAGGCCATGGGAGAGGAACTAGCCAAGCTATCGGAGGCCGGATTCATCAAAGATATAAAACACCCAGACTGGCTAGCAAACCTAGTGATGGTACCAAAGAAGGACAAATCATGGCGCCTGTGTGTTGATTTCAAAGACCTTAACAAGGCTTGCCCAAAGGATCCCTTCCCTCTCCCCCGCATCGATCAAATTATCGACGCTACCGCAGGACACGATTCGTTGTGTTTCCTCGACGCATACTTCGGCTACCATCAAATAAACATGGCAGAGTCAGACCAAGCCGCGACGGCATTCATCACACCATACGGCCCATTCTGCTTCAACACAATGCCCTTCGTGCTCAAAAACACCGGCGCAACATATCAGCGCATGATTCAGACATGTCTGGCAAACCAGATCGGCAAAACAGTGGAGGCATACATAGATGATGTGGTCGTTAAAACAAGACATGTCGAATCTCTAGTAGACGACTTGAGGCTAACATTCGATAACCTCCGAACATACGACTTGAGGCAAACGCCCAGGACTTAGTCCAACGATGCGTTGGTTGCCAGCTTTTTGCAAACCAAAGCCATATGCCACCCACCGCCCTCCAAACTATCCCCATCACTTGGACCTTCGCAGTCTGGGGGCTTGACATGGTTGGACCCCTTCAAGACGGAACCCACAAGAAAAAATACTTACCGGTCATGGTGGATAAGTTCATCAAATGGATAGAAGCCAAGCCTGTTAAGACGGCCAAATCTGGACCGGTGATAGACTTTATATCCGGGGTTGTACACCGTTACGGCGTCCCCCAAAGCATCATCACTGATAACGGCACGAACTTTATGGCCGACGAGGTAAAACTCTGGTGCAAAAGCATGGGCATCAAGCTCGATTATGCTACCGTCTATCACCCACAAACTAACGGCCAGGTCGAACGTGCAAATGGTCTTATCATGAGCGGCATCAAACCCAGATTAGTGTGGTCCCTTAAGGAATCTAATACGCACTGGGTAGAGGAGCTCGAATCCGTACTCCGGGGGCTGCGGACCATGCCGAATCGCACCACCGGATACACACCATTCTTTATGGTGTACAGCGCAGAGGCAGTTTTGCCCTGCGACATAATTCATGACTCACCTCGAGTGCGCATGTACGAAGAAAGAGAAGCCGAGCTCGATCAGCAGGACAGTTTGGACGCCTTGGAGGAAGAGCGTGACGTGGCAAAAGCCCGTTCCGCATTCTATCAACAGCAGGCTTGAAGATACCAAAGCAGAGAAGTACGGGCCAAAAATTACAACATTGGCGAATTAGTTCTACGCCTGCCGGACAAGAAAAAGGACAAACTCAAGCCCAAGTCGGAAGGTCCCTTAATAATTGACCAAGTCCTGACTGGTGGAGCATACCGCCTACGATATGCATCGGATAACCGACTCGAGCCGAACCCATGGAACGCAGCCCGTCTCCGAAGATTCTATGCCTAGCGCCGGACTCTGTGTTCGTCTCTTTCCTCTGTCCATTTTTTATATACTTTCTGTCTTACATTTCTCTCCTTCTTCTCTCTCTCTCTCTCTCTCTCTCTCTTATAGCCTTTAAAGGCTATCCGCGCTCATTAAACCTAGGGGCTTCTTTCAACAGAAACTTATTTATACGGGCTTCATGCCCAACACATGTGTCACACTTCTGCATGTACCTTTTATTCACCATTATATGCATCGATATGACGTAAGTTTTGGCCAAGCTGGGTTGCCTGGCCCCTGTGCTTACCCCTACATTCCCGATTGTTCGGCTAGGTGGTAAAGGGAGCACCTCTACGATTGTTACTGCCAGGTCAGCCGGATGTGTACCTCAGACTGGGTGAAGCCGAAAGCTAGCGTTCTTAAGGGAATATTCGGTCGGTGAACTAAAGATGATCTTTTTTTCACTTATTTATCTATACGCCCCCAGATGTTTTTCCTGCGTCTCTTTTCGCAGAATGGACATGCACTTTAGGGCATGCCTCCCAGGGAAAGGAACCCCTAACGGAACTATTCTCCCTGGAAGATGTTTCTTACTAACCATGTAATAAAACATAACTAGTTGGGCACTTGTCTGTTCAAGCACTAATGACCCCTACGCCTGGTCTCCATGCATACCCCGGTTCTTATATAACTGCGAGGGTATTTGGACACACTCCGGACCGTCAGGTCCCGAGGTTGAAGCAAAAAGGTCGGCCATGACAAACGATCTACAATCTGGCTAGAGGGCATTACACATGTCAATTAAAATTACATAGTCAATCTGACTGATTGTATTCCTCTTCAATACCATCTAACAGGCTGTCTAGCTTACAGTCCTGTTGGGAATACTTTGCAGCCAATTCTACTTGGCCGTATACTAAGCTCACAGGGATCTCCTTCCCATCGGGCCCCACGGGTCCAACCTCGGCCATGTGGTTTGGGTCAGCCTTCATGTACCGCGTCTTCACCATGGCCCAGGCCTCCCTGGTGCCTTGATGGCAGGCTGACATCTTCCACAATCGGAAGCGCCGCCGCGCTCCCTTCAGCTTCTCTACAAGCTCTCCAAGGCCTTCGGGCATGGAGACAGATGGCCACAAGGCCTGGGCGACGCCTTGCATCACCTGCCGAACTCGCTCGTGCAGTTGTGAGAGCTCGGGAAGAAGGTCACCCGTGGAACCGGGCATTTCCTCTGCAGGACGACCTGTTAGCATACCTACAGACATTACTCTGTTAGTCGACTTCCTCGCCGAACTCTTTTTTTCAAAATTCGTTTAAGCACTTACTAAATATGCCGCGTTGAAGTCGTTGATTCTCCTTAACGGAGTCCAATAGCTGGGCACGAACGTCCTTCAGTTCAATGCCCAGCTTGGTGTTGGCGTCTTGGAGATCGTTCTTCTCCCGCCTCACCTTTGTCAGCACACTCTCACCAGCCTTCAGCTGGCGTAGGAGTTGCTGCTTTTCCAGATTTAATTCGGTGCCATCTGCAATTTCATTTGTCAGATTTGCACCCACGCCGCACTTCGCAAAATACTTATCTTTCGAAGCGTATATTACCAGAGGGGGTCTCCTTGGGCTCCCCTGTCGCGGCTCGTGCGGCCTCAAGTTGGGGTTTGCACTCTTCCAGCTCCTGGGACAGTAGGGTATTCTTTTCTGTAAGAACCTGCATAACAAATGATCCTTAAATCAGTTATTCTAACTGTTTCAAGTCTCGGGGGCTACTGGTATATATATAATTACCAAAATTTTCTTACCCGTATGTCTTCTACATACTGCTCTGTGGCTCTGGCTAGACCATTTTGAGCGGCACAGAGGTACGCATCTCCCGAATTGAAGGCATCCAATGCCTCTTGGGAGAAACAAGCGTCGCGAAGAACTGTCCGGCGACGCCTATGGTTCATGGCACTCTCCACCTCGGAATTGGTGGCAGACAGCCTGTCCGCATCCTCTGTCGATGGAGCGTCCGGTGCGCCTTTTGTTCGCCTCTGCTTCCGGACCAGGCTTTGGAGCCTGGCTGGTGGAGGCGCGATTGGCAACCTCTCCGGATATAGTCCGGCGAGGTCTCTTCGTCCTGAAGAGAGCACGAGCATTAATATGCCTCGAAGGAATAACACCTAGGAATTAGATGGCGCGCTATACCTTTGCGCCGGCGTGTCAGTCCGGACCGCACTTCTTTTCAGCCCGCGGGGCCTTGCCGCCCCTCGTTGGCTAGTCGCCGCACGCTCGGCCTCCCGTCTCAAGGACCTCCCCTGCAAAACACGGTTGTCATACGGCAATCTAAAACACGCGAGGATAGATCCCTTTTCAAAGTGCTGGGACTTCAGTCTCAGTTACCTGTGAGGCTGGGAGTAGCCCTGGGTAATCGGCCGTAATGGCCACCAAGGCGTTGTCCTTGCTCAATTGATGAAACACAACACCCCATCAATCAGCTCCACAGATAAGTCCGGATCCTCTTGAGAGGCCGGGTCGAGGGACCGTCCCAGATCCTCGGGTTGTGGAGGAGGGATGTTTATTTCTTTAACAGGCTGGCGCAGTTCCTGCGTTGAAGTCGTTAGACTGAATATTTAACGATGGGAATATAAAACGGATGGGCAAGTAAAAGTGTCCACTTACCCAACTTGGGGGATTGTACATAGAAAATCCACCCTGTGGGTTGACGCGGAGAAATTCCTCCTCTTCTCCCTTGTACAAAGCGGACAAGGTCTTTATTAGAGCGGCAGCCGAATCTGGCCCCATACGGCCGTAGCGGGTGGCGTCATCCTCCCCGTTGAAGTCCCACATGGGGCGGCCTCTATACTGAAGCGGCTGCACCCCTCGCATGATGCATGCCGCCATGACCCCGATCATGGTCAGTCCGAAATGAGCTAACAATCTTATCCGGCCCATCAGGTAAAGAACGTCCCTGTCACTTTCCCTCTGAGGGCTCCGTGGACGCCAGCTTAGGTGCTTCTTTAGGGGAGCACTTTCAAACTCAGGGAGGCCGATCCGGACAGGATCCGGCAGCGGGATGTCCTCTATATAAAACCATTCCGAAGGCCAGTCCTCGGACGCCTTCTTTGGGGTTCCGGATAGATATCCGGTCCCGACGATGCGCCACACTTCGGCTCCGCCCACTTGATATATTGACCCCTTCTTAGAATGGGGCACAAGGCAGAATAGCCTTTTCTACAGCGCGAAATGAGCCTCGCAGCCCAAAAACAGCTCGCAAAGGGCTACGAAGCCCGCGATATGCAATATGGAGGCAGGTGTGAGGTTGTGCATCTGGAGGCCATAGAACTCCAGGAGCCCCCGGAGAAACGGATGAATTGGAAATCCGAGCCCTCTTATTAAGTAAGGGACAAGGCATACCCGCTCTCCTTTGGAGGGATTGGGGGCGCTCTCCGCTTGCTCTCCGCCATTATAGGTGGCAAGTCCGGCTCGAACCGGGACCATATAGGCCGGGGGGAGAAATCCCTTGGTCTGGAGCATCACTAGCTCGCTGTGCGGGATGGAGCACCTCTTCCAATCTCCAGGCTGAGTGCTGGAAGGGCGAGAGGAGGAGCTGCGGCGGCCGGCCATGATAGAATGGACCTTTGTCGGATACGCTCTGATGAATACTTGCGGAGGGGAGAAGGTGTGGTTTGGATCTAAATCCTCGTCCCCTTAAATAGGCGGCTCATTCACGTGGCTAGGGGTGTAAATATAAAAAACACCCTGACTTTTCGTATTCGTTTGACACATGAAGACGGCCATTATTGGGCGTGGAAGCCAAGGAGCACTACATTTATAAGAAGCCGGACACTATTCAACAGGTACACGGAATTTGGAGGAGAACCCACCTTGCAATGCCGAAGACAATTTGCGCGCTGGACTCGTCGTCATTGAAGCCTGGTTCAGGGGCTACTGAGGGAGTCCTGGATTAGGGGGTGTCCGGATAGCCGGACTATACCTTCAACCGGACTCCTGGACTATGAAGATACAAGATTGAAGACTTCGTCCCGTGTCCGGAAGGGACATTCCTTGGCGTGGAAGGCAAGCTTGGCGATACGGATATGTAGATCTCCTACCCTTGTAACCGACTCTGTGTAACCCTAGCCCTCGCCGATGTCTATATAAACCGGAGGGTTTTAGTCCGTAGGACGAACAACAATCATACCATAGGCTAGCTTCTAGGGTTTAGTCTCCTTGATCTCGTGGTAGATCTACTCTTGTACTACCAACATCATCAATATTAATCAAGCAGGACGTAGGGTTTTACCTCCATCAAGTGGGCCCGGACATGGGTAAAACATCGTGTCCCCTGCCTCCTGTTACCATCCGCCTAGACGCACAGTTCGGGACCCCCTACCCGAGATCCGCCGGTTTTGACACTGACAAGATGCCTCACGCCGAGGTGTCTTACATGGTGAACTATATTTCCAACTGCAAGCTCACCGAGGAGTGGCAGTACGGCAAGGAGCCATATTCTCGCGCCAATCCTCCGCCTACGGTAAGTTTCTCTTCTTTTCTTCTTTTCTTGTTGTCGGGTTCATGATGGCTGACTCCTAACCAGTCGGCTTGTTTTTGGCAGAATCCCATGCTTCCGCCGGCAACCGGGGCTGCAGGGGTTGAACGCCAGTTCCTCCCCGACCGCACGATGGACGACGTTGACGACCCGTACCTGGGGGCGGCCGCCATGGAAGATGACGTCGCAGGGGAAGGCGGCGAGGCAGGCGGCACTGGGATCGGGGCCGCCTTCAAGGACTGGCCCGATCATCAAGGCGCGGACCCATCTGCCGCGCCGGCTGCTCGTGGTGGCGCGCAGAAACGTCGGGCCACGTCGACCCACTTTGGCAGTCGGCCAAAGAAGCCCAAGAGTACAGCGGCGGCGACTAAGCGGGATGAAGCGGCCGCGAAGGCGGCCCGCTTCCGCAAGGTGGTGAAGCAGCCGCAGTCGGTTTCAGCGTAAGTGTTATTTTCCTTACGCCTTTCTTTTTCTTCTTCGGTTGATATTCTTCTAAGCCTTCTTCTTGACTTATCAAACAGGGCCCCGCTTTCCCTCGGGCGGGTCCCTGCCGCCTCCATAGTCGGAGCCGTGCGAGGGTCTTCAAGCTCCCATCGTGTGGATCCCCGCGCCAATCTCCTAGAGGCAACGGAGCGAAATGCGCGGGAAGCGCGGGAGGAGCGGGAGGCGGAGGAGCGGAGGGTGGCTCGGGAGGCGAGGGAGAAGTCGGTGGAGGCGCGGGCCGACGCGGGTGCCAAGGCCCAGGCAGAGGCCGCGGCCGTGGAGAGGGAGGCGGAGGCCCTGCAGAACCAGCCTCCGCAGCTCGTCATCCCCCTTCGCGCCGCAGCCCCCAACATCCCAGTGCCCCCGACGGAGGAGGCCGGCCGCGGCCAGCCGGCGAGGGAGAAGGAGACGGAACCAACACCGCCGAATGGAAAAGGCCAAGGTGGCCGGCCCGACGCGCCGCCCGCGCAGCCGACCGGAGGTGAGCTGACTGTGGGGGCAGACCTTGTGGTCCTGTCGCCACCTCGTCGGCGCCCAGAGAAGGCGACTTCAGCGTCGGATCCACAAAAAGCCGCGAGCGCCGGCCCGTCAGCCCAAGACCTGGAAGCGGCCAGCGATAGCTCGTCTGGGTGGACACCGGGCGGTGGGACGACCGTGCTGAACGTGGCGGCGCAGGACGTCCGGAGCCGGCTTCAGGCCCAAGCTGTCACCCTGAAGCAGTATACTCAAGAGTTTCTCACAACGTGAACGGTGATCCGGGTGAGTCCTCCCGCTTTTTCGTTGATTGCTCCTGATTTCTTCCGTGGGGGCGCGTCAGCGCACCCACTGGGTGTAGTCCTCGAGTTCCGAGACGGCTGCTGAGCAGGCGGCTTGGAACTTCTTGGTAGACTTTGATTGCTGTCTTGTTCTTACTCGTATCTTTTATCTTATCTGTAGGAGTACCATAACCTCCGCGCAGCTGCTTTCAACTCCCAGGCCCAGGAGTTGAATCAGAAAGCCACTGATCTGACCGAGAGCCAGAGTAAGTGCTTCATCTTTTATCTCAAGTGGGGGCGCGTCAGCGCACCCACTGGGTGTAGTCCCCGAGATTCGGGCCAACTGCTGAACAGTCGGGTCGGATCTTTTCCTGACGACTTCTTTTTTCATAACTGCAGGGGCCAATGCTGACTTGAGGGGCCAGCTAAGCGAAGCCCAGACCGCCCTTCGCGCCAAGGAGGCCGAGTGCGCTGCCCTGGCTCAAGAGCATGATCGCCTTGCCAAGAAACTGGCCGACCAGGAGGAGAGCCACAAGGTGGCCCTAAAGACGGCACAGGACAGCCAGGCCGCCCTCAAAGCCGAATATGAGACCGAGGCGGCGAACTGGGCCGAGGCAAGGCAGGCGCTGAGTCAAGGCTACATCCGGGTGGAAGACTTAATTGACGGTAGGCCGCCTTCTTCTTCGTTTCTTTGCCTGCCTCCTTCCATCTGGTTCGTCTTTTGATTTTGTGCTACTGCTTTCTTCTTTGTGCAGATTACTTTC
Organism: Triticum urartu; assembly: GCF_003073215.2. Taxonomy (NCBI): domain Eukaryota; kingdom Viridiplantae; phylum Streptophyta; class Magnoliopsida; order Poales; family Poaceae; genus Triticum; species Triticum urartu. Next base: position 156,648,307 of record NC_053028.1, read on the forward strand.
CTGGTTATTATGTTGCCACCTCCCAAGCCATCGAGGCCTACCGCGACGCGCGACGGTAGGCAGGGGCCGAGATCGCACCGGGTGCCGGCCGGTCACTTGAAGAGCAGCTTCTGGCGCTTCAAGCCCGTCTACAGCTGGCCCACCGCATGCTCCGCCGTCTTCAGCGCGCCGGGGCGCAAGTGCTGGCCGCCCTCTGGCCTGGCGAGGTGGTTCCCCGCACCCCAAGTCAGAGTACCGACTGGCTGGAGGTCGCAGTCAGCCGCTTCGAGGCTTGGAAGGCATCAGCAGCCCGGTCCGGCGCTGGGCGGGCGCTGGAATTTGTCCAAGCCTGGTATCATGGGCTCAACTTGGACCAGATGAGCACCTAGCGGCAGGAGGCCGACGAGGAGCTGGAGGCGGTGCGGCCGGCTATCGTCCAGCGCGCATCGGCGATCGCCGAGTATACTGACACCAGCGTCTTTGTTAGGACCCCGATTCCAAATCACATCGATCTAGCTGGTAACACCTCATATCACTTTGCGGCCTCACGCACGGTATTCCCACGGGTGTCGCCTTACCATGGCCCAGGATCGTTGGTGCCTTTTGGCTCACGTATATGATAGTGTCGCTAGCATCCATATGACATAGAACCCAGGCCGACATGGCTAGTCGTGAACCCAAAGCGGCACTAACCCATGGGGACAGGCATACATGAATCAACTTCGAACATGTCGGTCAGCAGCGTGTGAATCCGGGCTGTAGCACTGGGCTAACAGGACTCCGATAACCCAGGCTGTAGCAGGCTAGGCAGGACTCCGGAGGTCACCGCGTGACATTTCCCTGAAGGGACAGACACTGGAACGAAGTGAAACACATGCCAGCCAGTCAAGTGTCCTGAGTAGTAGTGCTGGGCTAGCAGGACTCCGGTGAACCGGGCTATAGCAGACTACTATGGCTCATGGAAGCACAAGACTACATTTCCCCATAAGAGAGGCTCCCAAAGATAAACAACTAGATTGTCGGATCCCACACATACCAAGCATTTCAATCATACACACAATATGCTCAATATGTGTAAATACAACATGGTGTCACAACATAACCCTACGACTCAAGTATTTATTCATTAGGCTCCGAGGAGCTAGAAATACAAACATGGGTCTCATGACCCAACATTCAGAGCATACAAACCAAAGCACATGCGGAAGCTTAACATGTCTGAGTACAGACATCTATAAATGAAAAAGGCTGAGAAGCCTGACTATCTACCAGATCCTGCCGAGGGCACAAGATCGTAGCTGAGGTATCAAGCTAAACATCGAAGTCCATGCGGAACCACTAGCGAGACTGAAGTCTCTATGCAAAACATAAATTAAGCAAACGTGACTACAAAGGTACTCAGCAAGACTTACATCAGAACTAGCTACATATGCATCGGTATCAACAAGGGGGGTGGAGTTTGACTGCAGCAAGCCAGCTTTGACTCAGTGGCTAACCTGAACTACGATTGCAAGCAACTCTTTTGAGGTGGCGCACACGAGTCCACATATTCACCATTCAATACAACACTATGGATCCGCTCCCGTCTCCCTACGAGAAGGCCATCCATAGCACTCACACTTATCTTGCGAGTTTTAGAGTATCCACTTTCACTTGTCTATGAATTCTTATAGGCAACCCAGAAGTCCTTTACCGCGGACACGGCTATTCGAATAGATCATTTATAACCCTGCAGGGGTGTACTTCTTCACACACGCTCTCGCCACTTACCACCATGTACACGTCGTGTATCTCGGCAACCTTCAAGCGGAAGCCTGGAGAGGGAGTCGGCCATGGCCTGACTAACCACACAAGTCTCTAGTCCAGGTTTATCGCCTATTCGGGTTCCATCCGCGAGGAGATCCGGCCGGAGTTTCGCTCACAGCCCCAAACGATGTGTGCAGGGTTCCCGAGACACCAAACGGGCGCCCGGTACACCGTGCCACGGTGTATCTACCGCATCATAGCCCACCCCTAGGGTCAGCGCTACGCACGGCCGCCAACACATATCCTACAAACACCAGAAACTAGTTGCAACTCCTGGACAGAGGACAAGGTGAAAGTGCAACTATCCCTAGGTGGTTTTGGTAATTCATAACAACATATAGCTCATTGAGCTAATGCTGTTCCAAGATGACTATTTCAGGAAAGCTCAATGATTGGCATGGCATGGATGTGAAAGTGGAACCCTCAAAATGCTAAGGACAAAGGATTGGCTCAAGCTCAAAAGCTCAAGACTCTTCATTTTATATTTTAGTGATCCAAGATCACATTGAGTCTTTAGGAAAAGACAATACTATCAAGGAGGGATGAGGTGTTGCTTAATGAGCCTCTTGCTTCATGTGCTTAATGATATGCTCCAAAACCCTCAACTACTTTCCCATATCCACATATGACCTAAACCCTAAGCTAAACTCGGTCCTACCGATTCTTTCTATCCGGCGCCACCGAGTTTCACTTGTCATAAGCCACTGCCAAACCCTAGCAAATCGGTTCTACCGATAGGGATCTCGGTCTCACCGAGATGGGATTGCAAACTGTCTGTTTCCCTTTCGTAACTTTTCGGTCTCACCGGAAGAGCGAATCGGTCCCACCGAGATTGCAATGTAAATTCACTGTTTCCTTTTTGTAACTTTTCGGTCTCACCGAAAGAGCAAATCGGTCCCACCGAGTTTGCCTGACCAACTCTCTGGTTAGCTAATTACCAAAATCGGTCTCACCGATTTTGTGTAATCGGTCTCACCGAGATTACGTTATGCCCAAACCCTAACCATATCGGTCCTACCGAGTTGCATGTCAGTCCCACCGAAAATCTCTAACAGTCACTAGGTTTACCTTTTTGGTCCGACCGAGTTTGATGATTCGGTCCCACCATGATTGGAAAACTGTGTGTAACGGTTGGATTTTGTGTGGAGGTTATATATACCCCTCCACCTCCTCTTCATTCGTGGAGAGAGCCATCAGAACACATACACAATTCCAACTCATATGTTCTGAGAGAGAACCACCTACTCATGTGTTGAGACCAAGATATTCCATTCCTACCATATGAATCTTGATCTCTAGCCTTCCCCAAGTTGCTTTCCACTCAAATCTTCTTTCCACAAAATCCAAATCCTATGAGAGAGAGTTGAGTGTTGGGGAGACTATCATTTGAAGCACAAGAGCAAGGAGTTCATTACCTACACACCATTTGTTACTTCTTGGAGAGTGGTGTCTCCTAGATTGGCTAGGTGTCACTTGGGAGCCTCCGACAAGATTGTGGAGTTGAACCAAGGAGTTTGTAAGGGCAAGGAGATCGCCTACTTCGTGAAGATCTACCGCTAGTGAGGCAAGTCCTTCGTGGGCGATGGCCATGGTGGGATAGACAAGGTTGCTACTTCGTGGACCCTTTGTGGGTGGTTGCTTCTTCGTGGACCCTTCTTGGGTGGAGCCCTCCGTGGACTCACGCAACCGTTACCCTTCGTGGGTGGAGCCCTCCGTGGACTCGCGCAACCGTTACCCTTCGTGGGTTGAAGTTTCCATCAACGTGGATGTAGGATAGAACCACCTATCCAAACCACGGGAAAAACATCCGTGTCTCCAATTGCGTTTGAATTCTCCAAACCCTTCCCTTTACATTCTTGCAAGTTGCATGCTTTACTTTCCGCTGCCAATATACTCTTTGCATGCTTGCTTGAATTGTGTGATGATTGCTTGACTTGTCCTACAATAGCTAAAATCTGCCAAGAACTAAAATTGGGAAAAGGTTAAGTTTTTATTTGGTTAAGTAGTCCAATCACCCCCCCTAGACATACTTTCGATCCTACACAAGGGCAGTTAATAAGTCGAGAGGGTCCATTGGTTTCGGGCCCAATGCGTGGTAGTAGCTGGTCATGGATCACAAACACAGAACTCAGTTCCTAAGAACGGTTTCAATGAGACAACCCACCATGTACTCCTACATGGCCTCTCACCGCTACCTTTACCAAATCGTGTTCACACACTTAGCTCACACACAGTAGGACATGTTCATCACTGTTCCAATTCATCCCCGATGAATCAGACCTGACTCAACTCTAAGCAGTAGCAGGTATGACAAACAAGCATGAATGAGTAGGCACATCAGGTCTCAAACAACTCCTACTCATGCTAGTGGGTTTCATCTATTTACTGTGGCAATGACAGGTCATGCAGAGGAAAGGGGTTCAACTTCCGCAACATGTAACAGTTGAATCGTTGTTGTCCTAATGCATTAAAAGAGAGTAGGAGCGAGAGAGTGGGATTGTATCGGAATGAACAAGGGGGTTTTGCTTGCCTAGCACTTCTGAAGATAGTATAACTCTTCATTGGTGTCATCGAACTCGTCATCGAAACACGTCTACTGAGAGGGGACAATTACCGGCAAGGGAGCATAAACAACATTCAATTAATGCAATGCACAAGCAAATGAATGATATGACATATTAAGGTACTGAATTGAGCTAATGCAATAGCAAGTCATTTTAATTGAAGTGGAATTCAAACTACATCAAATTCCAACTCCAAACCTATTTTTCAAATTTACCTTAATCATGTTTTATCCTAATCAGTGGAGTTAACTTGCTCAAACATGCATGAACATGGCATAAACAGATTCTTTGGATTTTTCTGATCATTTTTCATATATAAATTATTTCCATTGGAGTTATAGATTATTCTCTATGATTTTTTGAAGTTTTAACTATTTTCTGGAATTTCCTGGTTATTGAAAATGCCAGAAAAGATTTATGGCGTCAGCAAGGTCAACAGTGACGTCAGCAGGTCAACTGACCCGGTCCAGGTCAAACCTGACCTGTCGAGCCCACTGGTCAGTGACAGAGGCACTAATCCCGCGTTGACTCGTGCTTTGACTCGACGCGGGGCCCACTGTCAGTGGTTGTGTGGTGGTTAGCTGGCAGGGATTAGTGCTAATGATGGCCACGTTGGTAGTCGCCGGACTTCGGTCGACGGTGACCAAAATTGCAGCGGCAACTCGCCGGACTTGTGCTACGAGCGTTGGCTGGACGCGCGGAGACCACCAGAAGGTAGCCCGCGCTCGACCGCGTCTAGCAGAGCGATCGAGAGGCCTCGGGGTCGCTGGAAACGATGACGACGAGCATAGAGGCGGCGGCCGGAGTTCGGCCACGACGAACACGGGGATGCGGTGCACGGCAGGAGCAGTGGGTGTGGGTTTTGGGCTTCTGGCATTGCGCTGAGCACGGTGGTGTGCTCGGTCGTGGCCCTAGGTGATGGTGGCCACGGCGACGACATGGCCGGCGGAGCCAAGCTCTCGGCCGCGAGGGCAACGGCGTAGGAGGAAGCAATCGAGCGAGGGGAGAGAGGGGTTAGATGCAGAAGCTCACAGCGGATCTAACGGAGGGGTCCGCAAGCTCGGGGAAGGCTTGGACGGCGTCGGAGCCACGACGGCGATCGTCGGCACCCGAGGATGAAGACGACGTCGATGGCGATGACACAGGGTGCCCGGCGTCTCTTGGCTTGATGGGGAGGATGAGGGAGACTTGACGAAGCTCTTGGACTCGTCAGGGAGGCGAGGTGGTGGCTGTGGCTACGGCATCGACGAGCGGCGGTGGTGACGGCGCTCGGTTGGTGAGAGAGAGAGAGACGGGGGAGGGGATGAGCTCGAGGAGGAGGCCTAGGGGGTTCCAGGGGTGTCGTGGAGGCCTTGGACGAGTCAGGGATGACGCAGGCAGGGTGGAGCTGGCCAGGCACGTGCACGCGCGCGGCGACCACGCGCTGCATCCTTCTGGCAGGAGGAGGAAGAACACCCCCTTGCCCCTAGTGGGCTGGGCCAGGACAGGGGTTGGGCCGGTGCTTCAGTAACAGGCCACAAAGGTGAGCTACAGGTAACTTTCTGTTCTATTTTATTTTCCTTCTGTTTTTCTTTTATTTAATCTTTTTCCACTGTTTTCAATTCAAACAAAATTCAACAATGCCAAAACATCCTCTGAGTATTTTTATGTTGTTTCTTGGACTTTTCCAGAGGCACATAAATCATCACAAAGCATTTCAAAATATATCTCATATATTTTTGAATATATTTTCAAATTCAAATAGAATATTGTTTTAAATTCAGAGACCAAATTATTCCTGAAAAATGTTCCAAAATTTTGGTTAGGTATATAACCCTTGCCAAAATTCTCGAAACTATTTCTAGGGCAAGTTGGGATCACTGAATGCAATTTAAAGTGTTCTTACCCTTCTTTTAAAATAATTTTTGAGGCTTTGAATATTCCTCATTTCAATTTCTTGAATTTAACATGATGCATGCTCACTGATGCAACTATTACACTCAAGTATTCTGGGGCTGTGACAACTCACCCCTACTAAACAAGAATCTCGTCCGGAGATTCAAGTCGTGAGGTAAGAAGACAGAGGGACACAAGCTAACATGATCTTCTTGATCCAACTGCCCTTCTTAAAGATGTCAACTCCTTGTGTCGTATTGATCTTGGCATCTTTGCTTGTGAGATCTTCACCCAACATGAGGATAAAAGAGGAAGATAACTCTATAGGAATCGATCTTCTTAAAGACCGAGCAACTCATGATCAACTCGCGGAATGAGACGTTGAACATCTCTTGAGCTGAGACACAAAACACACCTTAAAAGGATGGAAGAAACAATTGACGAGGGTTTCAAAGTAGTAAGGAGAAACTGCCATGATCCCATTACAGGACACCTCGGGGGAGGTGACTCGTAGAATTATTCCCTTAAGTGGCAAAAAGAATTACTTTTGATATCTAGATCATTGAAACTCTTTATACCAGCCTAAGGTAAATCACAATCGATCGTTTGAGGAAGTTCGGAAGAATGGCATACTCAAACTAGGATGGATGATGTGGACTACCTTTTTGAAGACAACCCATTGGATGAATTTTTTGCTTATCAACAGAAATGGATGGGACCCATGGTAGGACCACTTTTGAAGATGATCTTACCAGAATTTACCGAGGAGGGTAGTCCATGGTTGAATGGCACAATGGCGGTGCAAGCTGGGAACAAAATGCAAATGTTGGGAATGTTTCTAGTAACTGGGAGAAACTCAACAGAAGAGAGTGATTCCATCGTTAGAAAAGTTATGGCATAATCGAAGAAACTGAGAGCGGATCCCAATTAATGCCGACGATAAATCCTAGTGCTTGCCCGTGCTCTCAAGAACTTGAGCATTTCCATATTCATCAAGGTTTTACCAATATCCGTGACAAGGATCCTGGCAACACAACATACCACCATAATGGATATTGGTGGAGGATGCGGATGCAAAGGAAGATAACACTTTCTCTGATTTCACCTTAGCGCGGCCAAGGGGACAAAATCTGCATAATTGACCGAGAGACACTTAGCACTCTGCTTCTAATGTTCTCCTTGATGTGCTAGCGCAACACATTTATTAAAATGGTTTGGTACCTAGGACATCAAGTAAAAGGTCGGACTTCGGGAGCACAAAAATCCATAAGGAACAACTATTGGAGTAAACCCTACGAAATCCTTATGGGGAGGTGGCCAACTTCTTCAATCAAGATACTACAATAATAGGTCTTTCGGCTGGGTGTGGCAGTCACGACATCCACTTTACCGGGTTACAGAGGGACCAATATTATAGCTTTTGGAAGACGTTTCAACCATCATATCTGCCTGAGATTCAGATCTGGTTGGAAACAGGATATTTCAGACAGCATGTCTGGAGAAGGAACAGTTGCAACTCAAATTAACGAGATAATGTTGCGAGATTATCGGGAAATGAACTAAGATAGCAAGCTCCAAAACATGAGTTGGTTTTGCTAAACACATGTGAACACGCTGTCCCAGACAAGCATGACCATATAGTAGTCTTATGATAAAATACTACCGAGTTCAGGTGGGGAACCATCATCTAGGTAACGAAGTCTTGTGCATGACCTAGGATTGGCACAACAACTCCTTTTCCTTGAACAAATCAATCAGTGGCTTGGTGTGCTAGGGACACATATAGAACGAAGGTTGCAACTCTCCGAACCACAGAATACTTCGCATGTATGCATGACCAATTTGGGATGATTCCAAAAGAAGCAACATTGACTTTCTCGAATCCACGGCGGCAACTTGCACCAGATGCACATGAATTAGAGGAAGTCACTACTTTCATCCAAACATATGCTTCATGAACGAAACATGAAGAAATGCTTACACAAGTTTCCAACACTAAGTTGATGTTCAACATGAGTCATGGGGAAAGACAGAATGCTGCTGATGAGTTCAACAGCAACTCATCGGAATTTCCATATCACTGGACTTCCACCATCATGTGAACACGGTGATAGCATTGGTCAGACCAAAAGATGTAATGGTGTATGCTCGAGGGATCAACCACGAGTAAGACAACATTACGAACATCGTTGGTTCTGATTTGACTTGGCCATAGCCCATACTCGGGCCAAAGTTTTGACAAGGCAATAGATCCAACAACTGATCACGAGGACCAATTGGTGAAGATATCATCTTCCTTCAACACACACACAAACACAAAGATAACCCTTCAGAAAGAACCAAATTCGGCAAAGCTTTTATCTTCCAACTCTCCAAGTTGTTGTTTAGCTTAACCAACTAGCTCACGGGTATCCAACACAGATTCTTGGAGAAGGGGTGGTTTACCAGAAACCAACTTGATCACGAACTCAACATAACAGTCAGGGGACAACCTGGTAATGCTTCCGAGAAGATATCCGGAAAATCACGAACCACCGATATGACTCTAAGCTCGAGAACAATCTTGCTTGTCAAGGCAAGACGACATGATCAGAAGAGTAAGGGATGACACAATCCTAACTCATTGATCGAAGAGGGCACCAGAAATAAGGAAAAGATAGCACAATCAATCCTAGAATAGTGTTTCGATAACCAACACGCTAAGAATGATATTAGTGTCCATTAACTACCAAGCAACACGGTTGCTAGGAGTATTGATTTCGCACATCATGGTTCACTTGCTGGTTCTGGTTGCGACAACACGGAATCGAGGAATGAAAAATGATGGCACGAAGTATCACTGCGTCAAGAATTCATAGGAGATGGTGCAATTCTCATGACAATCCTGACATAAAGGGGGTAATACTCTAGGGTAGAACAGAGCAAAAGCTGGATGGGCATTTGATCTGCAGAACACAACTACTTTGACCCAATCCTGGATATGGATGAGGTACTGGAGTTTGTTTCTCCTAGTCATTCCGAGATAGAATGGCTTGACAGACCATAAGAATAATAAGCATTGATAACACGGATGCACAATTACTCCTGACTATCAATTGATAGGCGATGGTCGGAATACAAATGAAGGGGGACAACTCAAAGGAACATATAACTTTCTGAGTTGTGGATGCATAGATTAGTATGTCGAACGAGTTCATCATATTTCTTCCGGATAACCCATGCAGAAATGTTGAACTGGCAGAGTCACAATATAGAATGGAGAACTCATCGAGAGCACTCCTGTTGTGATCTTTTGGTTCAAGAGAACTCCTGCCATATTGGTTCATGGTATTGGAAGAATGTTGTACCACGGACCTCGAGAACTATCGCAAAGGTTACTAATATCCTAAAGGAACTATCAACACTATCAACATGAGGTAAGTAGGGTGAATCTCGGGTTCAAGAACCCATGGATAGAATACCTACTACTACATGGCATCACGGGATGCTTTTGAGAATAATGGCCAGAACCATCACACTGGCGATGAAAAGCATTGCTAGATTACTAAGTGGTCCTCTAAGACACCTAGGGTCATAACACTAACTCCGACATACATGTCAAGGCAACGGAATACCTCAACAGACCGATTAGTGTGGTTGAACTGGCCCAAAGGGACATCGGGAACGGAAGGAAGGGATTTGCAAATGCATCAGACTATTTAGAAACATGGGATGACTCGGACAGCATAACGGCTGTAAATGCTCAAAAAGATTTGAGACAACCTGCAAAAATGGTGGCATAACCACTCAATATCACAATATCAAGGTTCTGAGGCCAGCTATGAACATATGGAAGTAGTAGGAACTGAACTGAGGCTTGAACTCAACAATCCTAGGCAACTACGGTTTTAGTAACACGTCATCCTGAGAGATAGAAGAGAAGCCTAGTTCTTAACCCCGTAGAAAAGATAAGATGACTCAGATCAGAAGGTCATGAGGATAAGGAGTAAAAAGAGCCCTACGTTCCCTTCCACAATCAATTCCCTTACATAACTAAAGCATTTCTAGACTCAACTTCGACCGGTTTGGCTTGGTAATCCTACAGGCAGTCAAGCTCTGATACCAAAACTGTCAGGACCCCGATTCCAAATCACATCGATCTAGCTGGTAACACCTCATATCACTTTGCGGCCTCACGCACGGTATTCCCACGGGTGTCGCCTTACCATGGCCCGGGACCGTTTGTGCCTTTTGGCTCACGTATATGATAGTGTCGCTAGCATCCATATGACAGAGAACCCGGGCCGACATGGCTAGTCGTGAACCCAAAGCGTCACTAACCCATGGGGACAGGCATACATAAATCAACTTCGAACATGTCGATCAGCAGCATGTGAATCTGGGCTGTAGCACTAGGCTAACAGGACTCCGGTAACCCGGGCTGTAGCAGGCTAGGCAGGACTCCAGAGGTCACCGCGTGACATTTCCCTGAAGGGACAGACACAGGAACAAAGTGAAACACATGCCGGCCAGTCAAGTGTCCTGAGCAGTAGTGCTGGGCTAGCAGGACTCCGGTGAACCGGGCTGTAGCAGACTACTATGGCCCATGGAAGCACAAGACTACATTTCCCCATAAGAGAGGCTGCCAAAGATAAACAACTAGATTGTCGGATCCCACACATACCAAGCATTTCAATCATACACACAATATGCTCGATATGTGTAAATACAACATGGCATCACAACATAACCCTACGACTCAAGTATTTATTCATTAGGCTCCGAGGAGCCAGAAATACAAACATGGGTCTCATGACCCAACATTCAGAGCATACAAACCAAAGCACATGCGGAAGATTAACATGTCTGAGTACAGACATCTATAAATGAAAAAGGCTGAGAAGCCTGACTATCTACCAGATCCTGCCGAGGGCACAAGATCGTAGCTGAGGTATCAAGCTAAACGTCGAAGTCCACGCGGAACCACTAGCGAGACTGAAGTCTCTCTGCAAAACATAAATTAAGCAAACGTGACTACAAAGGTACCTAGCAAGACTTACATCAGAACTAGCTACATATGCATTGGTATCAACAAGGGGGGTGGTGGAGTTTGACTGCAGCAATCTAGCTTTGACACAGTGGCTAACCTGAACTACGATAACAAGCAACTCTTTTGAGGTGGCGCACACGAGTCCACATATTCACCATTCAATACACCACTATGGATCCGCTCCCGTCTCCCTACGAGAAGGCCATCCATAGCACTCACACTTATCTTGCGAGTTTTAGAGTATCCACTTTCACTTGTCTATGAATTCTTATAGGCAACCCAGAAGTCCTTTACCGCGGACACGGCTATTCGAATAGATCATTTATAACCCTGCAGGGGTGTACTTCTTCACACACGCTCTCGCCACTTACCACCATGTACACGTCGTGTATCTCGGCAACCTTCAAGCAGAAGCCTAGCGAGGGAGTCGACCACGACCTGACTAACCACACAAGTCTCTAGTCCAGGTTTATCGCCTATTCGGGTTCCATCCGCGAGGAGATCCGGCCGGAGTTTTGCTCATAGCCCCAAACGATGTGTGCAGGGTTCCCGAGACACCAAATGGGCGCCCGGTACACACGGCCGCCAACACATATCCTACAAACACCAGAAACTAGTTGCAACTCTTGGACAGAGGACAAGGGCAGTTAATAAGTCGAGAGGGTCCATTGGTTTCGGGCCCAATGCATGGTAGTAGCTGGTCATGGATCACAAACACAGAACTCAGTTCCTAAGAACGGTTTCAATGAGACAACCCACCATGTACTCCTACATGGCCTCTCACCGCTACCTTTACCAAATCGTGTTCACACACTTAGCTCACACACAGTAGGACATGTTCATCACTGTTCCAATTCATCCCCGATGAATCAGACCTGACTCAACTCTAAGCAGTAGCAGGCATGACAAACAAGCATGAATGAGTAGGCACATCAGGGCTCAAACAACTCCTACTCATGCTAGTGGGTTTCATCTATTTACTGTGGCAATGACAGGTCATGCAGAGGAAAGGGGTTCAACTACCGCAACATGTAACAGTTGAATCGTTGTTGTCCTAATGCAGTAAAAGAGAGCAGGAGCGAGAGAGTGGGATTGTATTGGAATGAACAAGGGGGTTTTGCTTGCCTGGCACTTCTAAAGATAGTATAACTCTTCATCGGTGTCATTGAACTCGTCGTCGAAACACGTCTACTGAGAGGGGACAATTACCAGCAAGGGAGCATAAACAACATTCAATTAATGCAATGCACAAGCAAATGAATGATATGACATATTAAGGTACTGAATTGAGCTAATGCAATAGAAAGTCATTTTAATTGAAGTGGAATTCAAACTAAATCAAATTCCAACTCCAAACCTATTTTTCAAATTTACCTTAAAAATGTTTTATCCTAATCAGTGAAGTTAACTTGCTCAAACATGCATGAACATGGCATAAACAGATTCTTTGGATTTTTCTGATCATTTTTCATATATAAATTATTTCCATTGGAGTTATAGATTATTTTCTATGATTTTTTGAAGTTTTAACTATTTCCTGGAATTTCCTGGTTATTGAAAATGCAAGAAAAGCTTTATGGCGTCAACAAGGTCAACAGTTGTAACACCCCGGATGTAACTTTCCCAATTTGTACTCCAACTCTTGTCGTTTCCGGCGTTAAGTTATATTTATTTTCTCGGGTTCGGGTCTTTGTCTCCGTGTGTTGTTGTTGTTGTTGTCATGCATCTCATATCATGTCATCATGTGCATTGCATTTGCATACGTGTTCATCTCATGCATTCGAGCATTTTCCCCGTTGTCCGTTTTGCATTCCGGCGCTTCGTTCTCCTCCGGTGGTCATTTCTAGCTTTCTTTCGTGTGTGGGGATTAAACATTTCCGGATTGGAACGAGACTTGACAAGCGGCCTTGGTTTACTACCGGTAGACCGCCTGTCAAGTTTCGTATCATTTGGACTTCGTTTGATACTCCAACGGTTAACCGAGGGACCGAAAAGGCCTCGTGTGTGTTGCAGCCCAACACCCCTCCAATTTGGACCAAAACCCACCTAAGTCTTCTCCGTCATCTAGAGCGTTCAATCACAATCGCGTGGTCGAAAACCGCACCTCATTTGGACTCTCCTAGCTCCCTCTACCTATAAAACTAGCCCCACCTCCGAAATTCCGGATCCCCCTCGTCCTCAAACCCTAAATCCCAGATCCGCGCCGGCCGGACACGTCCGCCCTGGCCGGACGCGTCCGCTCCTCCGCCGCCAGCCACCCCGCGCTCGCCACGTGGCAAGCTGCCGCCGTCTCCGCCCGTGGCCCGGCCGGCCCGCAACCGGCCCCCGCGGCCCGAGCCGCCATCCGCCGCCGCCGCCGAGCCAGGCCGCCTCCCCGCCGCCCGAGTGCGCCGCCTCCTCCTCCGAGCCGCCGCTGCCGGAGCAAGCCGGCCCCGCCGCCGACGAACCCCGCCGTGCCTCGCCGCCGCACCTCCTCCATCGTCGCGGCGCCTCCCCGCCGCCTCTCCGACTCGCCGGCGATCGGATCCGGCGAGATCCGGCCGCGGGAGAGCCGGATCCGGCGCCCCCAACCCCGGCCGCCGCCGTCCTCGACTTCTCCGGCGAGCCGCGCCACCGCCTCGGCTTCCGTGTCCCGAGTTGACTTTTCTCGTGGGTTGATTTTTTTTCTCTAAGTCCCAGGAATTGTAGATCCATGTGCTCATGTTCGTAGCTCCGTAACTTTGCATCCGTAGCTCCGATTCATCCATATAGCATATCAAAATGTTCATCCCAGAGAGTACATCATTTCATTCCATTGCATCATTTTCATTTGAGCTCATCTTGATGCATGAAATGCTGTTAGAAGAGGGCTACTTGAGATAATTGTCAGATCTGCTACTCCATTTAGGTTTTTGTCATTTTTTCCATGATTAATGTGTGCATGATATGCCCTGATGCTCTACATATGTTTTGTTAAGGGTTTTGTCATCTTTCCAAAGGTGCAACCCATGTATTTTTGTGATGTGTGTGGTGACTTGTGCAAGCTTGCAAACTGGTGCACTTGCTAATTCTGATTTCAGGGACTTAGCAATTCCACTAAGTCCTTGAGCTGTTTATCTCATGATGCCATATGTTCATGTTGTTCCCTAGTGATCCGTGCCTCTTTTGAGGATGATCAGTAAGGATGTTTTGTTAATCTTGTAGTTCTCTATCCATCCATATCTTTGTTTGCAATTATGGAGCACCCTATCTTGAGTCAATCGAGCTCTACTTTTGCTACTTTGTGAATCTGGGCAGATTGTCAACTTGTTTGCAATTTTGCCGATGATGTTGTAGTTGATCCGTGCATGCTATGCTTTTTTTCTTGCCATGTCTAGCTTGCATTTTGTGCCTTCTTGATGAATGTATGCTTGTCTTTCCATGACTTGCACCGTAGTGAGTGCATCGAGCTCGTAAACATGCCTACTTTAGTTATATTTCAGCATGTGCCAGTTTTCACTAAGTCTGAAAACTGATTATGTTTTTGCTATGTTCACATGCTTACAATTGTATTTTCCGATCCCTTTTGGCTCAAGGTCACTAAGGGATTTTTTTTAATCTCTTTGATTAGCTCCATGCCATGATTTACTTTGCCATGTTCAGGTCCTGTAGCATGTAGTTTTGTTGCTCCGAAGAGAGATACCTGATCTGAAATTCCAGACAAGTGTTAATTTCACTAAGTCTGAGATCTGTTTGCCATATGCATTTTTGCCATGCTTGTTTGAACCTGTTAATGGATGAATTGGCCGTAGCTCAGTGCTAGACTTTTGTTAAGCTTCTTGAATACATCCCTGCCATGTATTTTGTTGTCATGTTTGGGTGTTGTAGCATGTTCATCTCATTGCATTTAGATGGCTACTTGCTGTAAATCGCAGACCGGTGTCATTTTTGAATCGCTTGCCATTTCCAAATCGTAACTCCGATTCCGGTGTTCCTTATATCGTTTTCAAGCGATTTCATCTCATCTTTCCAGTGGCACACTTGGATTTCCAAGTTGAAGCCAGGTTCTTGCATTTCCTGTCATATCTTGCATTTTGCATCCCGCATCGCATCCCGCATAGCATATCTTCATTGAATCATTTTGCTTGATCCTTGCACGTGGTTGATTGTGTCCTTGTTGCTTGTTTGTCTTGTTTGGGTAGAGCTGGGACACGAGTTCGCTAACGAGGAGCCCGTTGAGTTTGCTTTCGAGGATCCAGTCAACTCTGACAACTGTGCAGGCAAGATGATCATACCCTCGAAATCACTACTATCTTTGCTATGCTAGTTTGCTCGCTCTTTTGCTATGCCAATGCTACGATGCCTACCACTTGCTTTCAAGCCTCCCAAATTGCCATGTCAAACCTCTAACCCACCATGTCCCAGCAAACCGTTGATTGGCTATGTTACCGCTTTGCTCAGCCCCTCTTATAGCGTTGCTAGTTGCAGGTGAAGATTGGAGGCCGTTCCTTGTTGGAACATTTATTTACTTGTTGGGTTATCATTATATTGCTATGTTATCTTAATGCACCTATATACTTGGTAAAGGGTGGAAGGCTTGGCCTCTCACCTAGTGTTTTGTTCCACTCTTGCCGCCCTAGTTTCCGTCATATCGGTGTTATGTTCCCGGATTTTTGCGTTCCTTACGCGGTTGGGTTATAATGGGAACCCCTTGACAGTCCGCCTTGAATAAAGCTCCTCCAGCAATGCCCAACCTTTGTTTTACCATTTGCCACCTAGCCTTTTCCCTTGGGTTTCGCGGACTCAAGGGTCATCTTATTTTACCACCCCCCCCCCCCCGGGGCCAGTGCTCCTCTGAGTGTTGGTCCAACCTAGAGCACCGTGCGGGGCCGTCCCTTGGCAACTTGGGTTACGTTGGCTCCCGTACGCTTAGCTTATCCGGTGTGCCCTGAGAACGAGATATGTGCAGCTCCTATCGGGATTTGTCGGCACAGCGGGCGGTGTTGCTGGACTTGTTTTACCATTGTCGGAGTTGTCTTGAAGAACCGAGATACCGAGTCTGATCGGAACGTCTTGGGAGGAGGTCTATTCCTTCGTTGACCGTGAGAGCTTGTCATGGGCTAAGTTGGGACTCCCCTGCAGGGTTTTGAACTTTCGAAAGCCGTGCCCGCGGTTATGGGCAGATGGGAATTTGTTAATGTCCGGTTGTAGATAACTTGAACCTTAACTTAATTTAAAATGAATCAACTGAGTGTGTTACCGTGATGGCCTCTTCTCGACGGAGTCCGGGAAGTGGATACGGTGTTGGAGTAATGTTTGCGCAGGTTGTTCTCTAGTTTCTCGCTCGCGATTTGCCTCCTCTTCTCGCTCCCTTTTGCGAATAAGTTAGCCACCATACTTGCTAGTCGCTTACTACAGCTCCACTCATATTTACCCTGCCATGCCTATAAGCTTAAATAGTCTTGATTGCGAGGGTGCGAGATTGCTGAGTCCCTGTGGCTCACAGATTACTATTACACCAGATGCAGGGCCTGATGATTCCGCTCCAGGAGACGCGTATGAGCTCAAGTGGGAGTTCGACGAAGACTCTCAACATTACTATGTTTCTTTTCCTGATGATCAGTAGTGGTGCCCAGTTGGGGGTGATAGGGACCGTGTCGCATGTTGGGTTATCTTTTATTTTGGCGCCGTAGTCGGGCCATGAGTGTTTGGATGATGTAATGTTATTTATGTACTTGATTGACGTGGCGAGTGTAAGCCAACTATGTTATCTCCCCTTTATGATTTATATTACATGGGATGTTGTGAAGATTGCCTAACTTGCGACATATGCCTTCAATGTGATTATGCCTCTAAGTCGTGCCTCAACACGTAGGAGATATAGTCGCATCGAGGGTGTTATAAGTTGGTATCAGAGCCTTGCCCGACCTTAGGAGCCCCATTGCTTGATCGTTTTTAGCGGCCGAGTTGTGTCTAGAAAAATGTTTTGAGTCATTTAGGAATTATATATCGGAGAGTTTAGGAATTCTTTTTACTTCCCAGTCTCCTCATCGCTCTGGTAAGGTATCCTGATGTAGAGTTTTGACTCTTCTCTTCTCAAATTTCACTAAAAATAATTTAGGATCATGCGGGTATCTTGGAATCGCTCCGATGGTTTTATGATGAGAACATTGTCTTGGTGCCTCCTGTCAGGGGTTTAGTGGAAGTGTCCCGGGCAGTTGAGCTCTGAGGTGTTGTCGTCATAATTTTATCGTTGCAGTTCTGGAGTACCTGAGTCTAGTACGCCGACATCGAAAATCTCTTTTATGCAGTTCATTGGTGAGATAACCTCGACGCCACCCAGTACTGGGGCAGGAGTTCGGGAGTATCGCCATAACTTGTATAACGGATGGTTTTCGAAGGTTGAGGTAGATGGTTTCCGAAGGTTTCTTGGTTATGTGTTGAAGGATGGATACAGCTGGATGTAGGATTTGCTAGTTTGGGTGAGATATTATGCTTCCCCTGTATCCCCAACACCTGATTGCATAACCGGAAAGGTTCGGGAGTTTCATAGGTGGGAATTCTAGTAGCTCTAGTTCTTCTTCCACAGATATTGGTTTGAGATTGGGATTTCTTACCGATTATTCGTTCTTGATCCGTACCTTGTTGATTTATTTCTCTACCTTAAGTCTACGTGGCTTCTCAATTTATGGATATGTGACCATTTCAAGAGGAATGCATTCGTTCATTTTGTTCGGATGTGAAGACTATATGTTGCAATTCTCATTCTGTTGGATTCAGCTTCAATATTTATCTGTCAATGTGCTAATGGGTGGTCAACCTCTTCAGGATGGCTCCTCCAACGCGCACGACTCCGAATCCTGATCTACCACCACCTCCACCCCCTCCGGAGGCATGGCAAGCTGTGATGGCCGCAACCAATGCAAACACACAGTTGATCATGCAAATTCTTCAAGAGCGCAATCAAGGCAACCAAGGGAATCAAGGCAACAATCAGAATCACTTTGCTACACTCAACCAGTTCCTTGCTAACAGGCCAAAGACTTTCAGCAATTGTGTTGAGGCAACCGATGCTGACGATTGGCTTGTGGATCTGTGCAAGCATTTCGAGTGCAGCAACGTCAGGCCTGAGGACTTTGTTAAGTTCGCTTCCTTCCAACTCAAAGATCAAGCTGCAGAACGGTTCCAGCAGTACAAGGATTCCAGAGGTGGATGCGTTATCACTTGGGACGATTTCCGTCGAGATTTCCGAGCTCATCATATTCCCCAGAGCATGGTTGAAAGCAAGCGTGAGGAATTCCGCAACCTGAAGCAAGGCTCTTTGTCTGTCTATGACTACAACAAGTTGTTCCAGAAGCTCGCCCGCTTTGCCAAGCAGGACGTCCCTGATGAGAAGAGCATGATATATCAGTTCAGGGATGGTCTCAGAGAAGAAATTCAGCTAGCTCTTGTTCTCTTCGAGCCCTTGAGGTATGATGAGTTCTACAACATGGCACTGAAGCAAGAGGCTGCTCAGTTGAGGTGTGATGCTTCCAAGAAGCGAGCCAGAGATGTTACTCCTTCTTCTTCTACTCAAGTGGCCAAGCAGCAGAAGTATTGGCTTCCTCCTCCTCCGTTCCGTCAGCCGTATCAGCAGAAGAGAAAAGGTGGCAGTGGTTCTTCCCACCCACCCAACCCTGGCTTTCAGAACAAGAATTCGTCTCAAGCTCCAAGATTGAGTGCTCCATATCACCGTCCGCTTTCAGAGGTCACGTGCAACAAGTGCCAACAGAAGGGCCACTATGCCAACAAGTGTTTCAACCAGAGGCGTCTTCCTCCTCCTCCTATCAGATCGGCAAGTACAGCTGTGGTCAAGCATAACCCCAAGCACGCCAAGGTCAACTTGATGAACGCAGCTCAGGCAGAGGACTCACGAGATGTCATCATGGGTAACTTTCCAGTTAACTCTTTTCCAGCAAAAGTTCTTTTTGACACTGGTGCATCGCATTGTTTCATGTCAAGATCATTTGTTTCCAAGCATGACTTCATTTCACAAATGTTGGGTAAACCTATGGGAGTGGTTTCTCCGGCTAAGTCTATGAGGGCTACTTCAATAGTCCCGGATGTTTCTATCATGATGGGTGATTTCAAGTTTCTGGCTTCTCCAATGGTTCTTGGTAACTCGGATATTGATCTTATTCTCGGGATGGATTGGCTTTCTAAGCACAAGGCTCAGCTTGATTGTGCAGCCAGGCAGATTCAATTGACTCATTCGTATGAGGATGTAATTGTCTTTGCCGCTCGAGATGATACCATCCGTCTGTTCTCTCTCAATGAGAAGGGTGAACTGGATGCTATCTCGCAAATTCCAGTCGTTTGCGAATATCAAGACGTCTTTCCAGAAGAGCTCCCAGGAATGCCTCCGCACCGGCCAGTTGAATTCGTTATTGATCTTGAGCCTGGCACGGAACCTGTGTGCAAACGTCCTTACAAGCTCGGACCTGAAGAGTTGAAGGAGCTGAAGAAGCAACTCGATATTCAAGATAAAATGGGTCTCATCCGAACTAGTTCTTCTCCGTGGGGTTATGGTGTTCTTTTTGTGAAGAAGAAGGATGGAACGGACCGACTTTGTGTTGATTACCGTCCAGTGAACAAGAAGACAATAAAGAACAAATACCCACTTCCCAACATCAATGAGCTGTTCGAACAACTCAAAGGAGCCCAAGTATTCTCCAAGCTTGATCTTCGTATGGGTTATCATCAGATTCGAATCCGTGAGCAAGATATTCCCAAGACGGCTTTCAGGACAAGCTTTGGTTCATATGAATACACTGTCATGTCTTTTGGTCTCGTCAACGCTCCTCCGTCGTTCTCTCGCATGATGAACTTCATCTTCAACGCCTACACCAATGACTTTGTTTTGGTCTATATCGACGACATTCTGGTTTTCTCCAAGAATAAGGAAGATCATGCCAAGCACTTGCGTTTGGTACTCGATAAGCTCAGAGAACATCAGTTCTACGCCAAGTTCTCCAAGTGTGAATTTTGGCTCGATGAGGTTCTTTATCTTGGTCATATCATCTCTGCCAAGGGCATTGCCGTGAATCCTGAGAAGGTGTCTGCAATTGTGAATTGGGAACCTCCTCAGAACGTGAAGCAACTCCGTAGCTTCCTCGGTCTCGCAAGCTATTGCCGAAAATTCGTTGAAAACTTTTCTAAGATCGCGAAGCCTCTCTCTAAGCTTCTCCAGAAGCACGTCAAGTACGTTTGGTCTCCAGAGTGTGATATTGCTTTCAACACTTTGAAAGGGAAATTGATCACTGCTCCAGTTCTGACTCCGCCTAATGAATCCAAGACGTACGAGGTCTTTTGTGATGCCTCTCTCCAAGGTCTTGGCGCAGTATTGATGCAAGAGAAGAAAGTTGTTGCTTATACCTCTCGCCAGTTGAAGCCTAATGAGAAGAACTACCCCACTCATGATCTCGAGTTGGCGGCAGTTGTGCATGCTCTTTTGACTTGGAGACATCTTCTATTGGGAAGAAAAGTGGACATTTTCACTGATCACAAGAGTCTCAAGTACATCTTCACTCAGCCTAATCTCAACCTCAGGCAAACTCGATGGGTTGAAATGATTCAAGAGTATAATCCGAGTATCGAGTATACTCCAGGCAAGGCCAATGTGATTGCTGACGCTTTGAGCAGGAAAGCTTACTGCAACAGTCTGATTCTTAAGCCTTATCAACCCAAGCTTTGTGAAGCTTTCCGCAAACTTAATCTGCAAGTTGTTCCTCAAGGTTTCCTCGCCAACCTTCAAGTCTCTCCTACCTTGGAAGACCAGATTCGCCAAGCCCAGCTTCTTGATGCTATGGTGGAAAAGGTGAAGATTGGGATTGCCAAGAGTCAGCCCAAGTACAAGTGCTACCGCCTTGACGACAAGGACACTCTCTTCTTCGAGGATCGTATTGTTGTACCCAAAGGTGACCTCCGTAAAGTGATCTTGAACGAGGCTCACAATTCTCTCCTCTCCATCCACCCTGGGAGCACGAAGATGTATCAGGACCTTAAGCAGGCTTATTGGTGGACTCGAATGAAGCGCGAGATTGCCCAATTCGTGAATGAATGTGATGTCTGCAGAAGAGTGAAGGCAGAACACCAAAGGCCAGCAGGTCTCCTCCAACCTCTTGCCATTCCAGAATGGAAGTTTGACCACATTGAAATGGACTTCGTGACTGGGTTTCCAAAGTCCAAGCGTGGCAATGATGCTATATTCGTTGTCATCGACAAACTCACCAAAGTGGCTCACTTTCTGCCTATCAAAGAGTTGATCACTGCAGCTCAATTGGCGGAACTCTATACCTCTCGAATTGTCTCTCTGCACGGTATTCCACAAGTGATCTCTTCAGACCGTGGCAGCATCTTTACCTCGAAGTTTTGGGATTCTTTCCAGAAGGCCATGGGCACGAACATCCGCTTCAACACAGCTTTCCATCCTCAAGCTAGCGGTCAAGTCGAGCGTGTCAACCAGATTCTTGAAGATATGCTCAGGGCTTGTGTGATCTCCTTCGGCATGAAGTGGGAGGATTGTCTTCCTTATGCTGAATTCTCCTACAACAACAGTTTTCAAGAAAGTTCGGGCAAGGCCCCATTTGAAATTCTGTATGGCAGGAAGTGCTGTACCCCTCTCAACTGGTCTGAAACCGGTGAACGTTAGCTTTTGGGTAATGACTTAATCACAGAGGCAGAGGAAATTTGCAAAGTCATTCGTGATAACCTCAAAGCAGCCCAATCCCGTCAGAAGAGCTACTATGATAGTAAGCACCGTGATTTGGCTTTCGAGATCGGAGATCATGTTTACCTCCGCGTCTCTCCTATGAAAGGTACTCGTCGCTTCGGTATCAAAGGGAAGCTTGCCCCCAGATACGTGGGACCTTTCAAGATTGTCAGCAAGAGAGGCGACCTCGCCTATCAACTTGAGCTTCCTTCAAACTTTGCAAATGTTCATGGCGTGTTCCATGTCTCTCAGCTTCGAAAGTGCTTCAAGACTCCTGACCGCACCATCAACTTCGAGGACATTGAGCTCCAAGAAGATCTCTCCTATTGTGAGCACCCAGTTGCTATTCTCGAAGATACTGAACACAAGACTCACAACAAGTCAATCAAATTTCTCAAAGCCAAGTGGTCACACCATTCCGACCGTGAAGCTACCTGGGAACGTGAGGATCACCTCCGTTCTGAGTACCCAGCGTTCTTCCAGTCCTAGATCTCGGGACGAGATCCTTTCGTAGTGGTGGAGTGTTGTAACACCCCGGATGTAACTTTCCCAATTTGTACTCCAACTCTTGCCGTTTCCGGCGTTAAGTTATATTTATTTTCTCGGGTTCGGGTCTTTGTCTCCGTGTGTTGTTTTCGTTGTCATGCATCTCATATCATGTCATCATGTGCATTGCATTTGCATACGTGTTCGTCTCATGCATTCGAGCATTTTATCCATTGTCCGTTTTGCATTCCGGCGCTTCGTTCTCCTCCGGTGGTCATTTCTAGCTTTCTTTCGTGTGTGGGGATTAAACATTTCCGGATTGGACCGAGACTTGACAAGCGGCCTTGGTTTACTACCGGTAGACCGCCTGTCAAGTTTCGTATCATTTGGACTTCGTTTGATACTCCAACGGTTAACCGAGGGACCGAAAAGGCCTCGTGTGTGTTGCAGCCCAACACCCCTCCAATTTGGCCCAAAACCCACCTAAGTCTTCTCCGTCATCTAGAGCGTTCGATCATGATCGCGTGGCCAATTACCGCACCTCATTTGGACTCTCCTAGCTCCCTCTACCTATAAAACTAGCCCCTCCTCCGAAATTCCGGATCCCCCTTGTCCTCAAACCCTAAATCCCAGATCCGCGCCGGCCGGACACGTCCGCCCCGGCCGGACGCGTCCGCTCCTCCGTCCCCAGCCACCCCGCGCTCGCCACGTGGCAAGCCGCCGCCGTCTCCGCCCGCGGCCCGGCCGGCCCGCAACCGGCCCCCGCGGCCCGAGCCGCCATCCGCCGCCGCCGCCGAGCCAGGCCGCCTCCCCGCCGCCCGAGTGCGCCGCCTCCTCCTCTGAGCCGCCGCTGCCGGAGCAAGCCGACCCCGCCGCCGATGAACCCCGCCGTGCCTCGCCGCCGCACCTCCTCCATCGTCGCGGAGCCTCCCCGCCGCCTCTCCGACTCGCCGGCGACCGGATCCGGCGAGATCCGGCCACGGGAGAGCCGGATCCGGCGACCCCAACCCCGGCCACCGCCGTCCTCGACTTCTCCGGCGAGCCGCGCCACCGCCTCGGCTTCCGTGTCCCGAGTTGACTTTTCTCGCGGGTTGATTTTTTTCTCTAAGTCCCAGGAATTGTAGATCCATGTGCTCATGTTCATAGCTCCGTAACTTTGCATCCGTAGCTCCGATTCATGCATATAGCATATCAAAATGTTCATCTCAGAGAGTACATCATTTCACTCCATTGCATCATTTTCATTTGAGCTCATCTTGATGCATGAAATGCTGTTAGAAGAGGGCTACTTGAGATAATTGTCAGATCTGCTACTCCATTTAGGTTTTTGTCATTTTTTCCATGATTAATGTGTGCATGATATGCCCTGATGCTCTACATATGTTTTGTTAAGGGTTTTGTCATCTTTCCAAAGGTGCAACCCATGTATTTTTGTGATGTGTGTGGTGACTTGTGCAAGCTTGCAAACTGGTGCACTTGTTAATTTTGATTTCAGGGACTTAGCAATTCCACTAAGTCCTTGAGCTGTTTATCTCATGATGCCATATGTTCATGTTGTTTCCTAGTGATCCGTGCCTCTTTTGAGGATGATCAGTAAGGATGTTTTATTGATCTTGTAGTGCTCTATCCATCCATATCTTTGTTTGCAATTATGGAGCACCCTAGCTTGAGTCAATTGAGCTCTACTTTTGCTACTTTGTGAATCTAGGCAGATTGTCAACTTGTTTGCAATTTTGCCGATGATGTTGTAGTTGATCCGTGCATGCTATGCTTTTTTTCTTGCCATGTCTAGCTTGCATTTTGTGCCTTCTTGATGAATGTATGCTCGTCTTGCCATGACTTGCACTGTAGTGAGTGCATCGAGCTCGTAAACATGCCTACTTGAGTTATATTTCAGCATGTGCCAGTTTTCACTAAGTCTGAAAACTGATTATGTTTTTGCTATGTTCACATGCTTACAATTGTATTTTCTGATCTGTTTTGGCTCAAGGTCACTAAGGGATTTTTGTTAATCTCTTTGATTAGCTCCATGCCATGCTGTACTTTGCCATGTTCAGGTCCTGTAGCATGTATTTTTGTTGCTCCGAAGAGAGATACCTGATCTGAAATTCCAGACAAGTGTTAATTTCACTAAGTCTGAGATCTGTTTGCCATATGCATTTTTGCCATGCTTGTTTGAACCTGTTAATGGATGAATTGGCCGTAGCTCAGTGCTAGACTTTTGTTAAGCTTCTTGAATACATCCCTGCCATGTATTTTGTTGTCATGTTTGGGTGCTGTAGCATGTTCATCTCATTGCATTTAGATGGCTACTTGCTGTAAATCGCAGACCGGTGTCATTTTTGAATCGCTTGCCATTTCCAAACCGTAACTCCGATTCCGGTGTTCCTTATATCGTTTTCAAGCGATTTCATCTCATCTTTCCAGTGGCACACTTGGATTTCCAAGTTGAGGCCAGGTTCTTGCATTTCCTGTCATATCTTGCATTTTGCATCCCGCATCGCATCCCGCATAGCATATCTTCATTGCATCATTTTGCTTGATCCTTGCACGTGGTTGATTGTGTCCTTGTTGCTTGTTTGTCTTGTTTGGTAGAGCCGGGAGACGAGTTCGCTAACGAGGAGCCCGTTGAGTTTGCTTTCGAGGATCCAGTCAACTCTGACAACTGTGCAGGCAAGATGATCATACCCTCCGAAATCACTACTATCTTTGCTATGCTAGTTTGCTCGCTCTTTTGCTATGCCAATGCTACGATGCCTACCACTTGCTTTCAAGCCTCCCAAATTGCCATGTCAAACCTCTAACCCACCATGTCCCAGCAAACCGTTGATTGGCTATGTTACCGCTTTGCTCAACCCCTCTTATAGCGTTGCTAGTTGCAGGTGAAGATTGGAGGCCGTTCCTTGTTGGAACATTTATTTACTTGTTGGGATATCATCATATTGCTATGTTATCTTAATGCACCTATATACTTGGTAAAGGGTGGAAGGCTTGGCCTCTCGCCTAGTGTTTTGTTCCACTCTTGCCGCCCTAGTTTCCGTCATATCGGTGTTATGTTCCCGGATTTTGCGTTCCTTACGCGGTTGGGTTATAATGGGAACCCCTTGACAGTCCGCCTTGAATAAAACTCCTCCAGCAATGCCCAACCTTGGTTTTACCATTTGCCACCTAGCCTTTTCCCTTGGGTTTCACGGACTCAAGGGTCATCTTATTTTAACCCCCCCCCGGGTCAGTGCTCCCCTGAGTGTTGGTCCAACCTAGAGCATCGTGCGGGGCCGTCCCTTGGCAACTTGGGTTACGTTGGCTCCCGTACGCTTAGCTTATCTGGTGTGCCCTGAGAACAAGATATGTGCAGCTCCTATCGGGATTTGTCGGCACAGCGGGCGGTGTTGCTGGACTTGTTTTACCATTGTCGGAGTTGTCTTGAAGAACCGAGATACCGAGTCTGATCGGAACGTCTTGGGAGGAGGTCTATTCCTTCGTTGACCGTGAGAGCTTGTCATGGGCTAAGTTGGGACTCCCCTGCAGGGTTTTGAACTTTCGAAAGCCGTGCCCGCGGTTATGGGCAGATGGGAATTTGTTAATGTCCGGTTGTAGATAACTTGAACCTTAACTTAATTTAAAATGAATCAACTGAGTGTGTTACCGTGATGGCCTCTTCTCGGTGGAGTCCGGGAAGTGGATACGGTGTTGGAGTAATGTTTGCGCAGGTTGTTCTCTAGTTTCTCGCTCGCGCTTTACCTCCTCTTCTCGCTCCCTTTTGCAAATAAGTTAGCCACCATACTTGCTAGTCGCTTGCTGCAGCTCCACTCATATTTACCCTGCCATGCCTATAAGCTTAAATAGTCTTGATCGCGAGGGTGCGAGGTTGCTGAGTCCCTGTGGCTCACAGATTACTATTACACCAGATGCAGGGCCTGATGATTCCGCTCCAGGAGACGCGTATGAGCTCAAGTGGGAGTTCTACAAAGACTCTCAACATTACTATGTTTCTTTTCCTGATGATCAGTAGTGGTGCCTAGTTGGGGGTGATAGGGACCATGTCGCATGTTGGGTTATCTTTTATTTTGGCGCCGTAGTCGGGCCATGAGTGTTTGGATGATGTAATGTTATTTATGTACTTGATTGACGTGGCGAGTGTAAGCCAACTATGTTATCTCCCCTTTATGATTTATATTACATGGGATGTTGTGAATATTGCCTAACTTGCGACATATGCCTTCAATGCGATTATGCCTCTAAGTCGTGCCTCGACACATAGGAGATATAGTCGCATCGAGGGTGTTATAACAGTGACGTCAGTAGGTCAACTGACCCGGTCCAGGTCAAACCTGACCTGTCGGGCCCACTGGTCAGTGACAGAGGCACTAATCCCACGTTGACTCGTGCTTTGACTCGACGCGGGGCCCACTGTTAGTGGTTGTGTGGTGGTTAGCTGGCAGGGATTAGTGCTAATGATGGCCACGTCGGCAGTCGCCGGACTTCGGCCGACGGCGACCAAAACCGCGGCGGCAACTCGCCGGACTTGCGCTACGAGCGTCGGCTGGACGCGCGGAGACCACCAGAAGGTAGCCCGCGCTCGACCACGTCTAGCGAAGCGATCGGGAGGCCTCGGGGTCGCTGGAAACGACGACGACGGGCACAGAGGCGGCGGCCGGAGTTCGGCCACGACGAACACGGGGATGCGGTGCATGGCAGGAGCAGTGGGTGTGGGTTTTGGGCTTCTAGCATTGCGCTGAGCACGGTGGTGTGCTCGGTCGTGGCCCTAGGTGATGGTGGCCACGATGACAACATGGCCGGCGGAGCCAAGCTCTCGGCCGCGATGGCAACGGCGTAGGAGGAAGCAATCGAGCGAGGGGGGAGAGGGGTTAGATGCAAAAGCTCACAGCAGATCTAACGGAGGGGTCCGCAAGCTCGGGGAAGGCTTGGACGGCGTCGGAGCCACGGCGGCGATCGTCGGCACCCGAGTATGAAGACAATGTCGATGGCGATGACACAGGGCGCCCCGCGTCTCTTGGCTTGATGGGGAGGATGAGGGAGACTTGACAAAGCTCTTGGACTCGTCAGGGAGGCGAGGCGGTGGCTGTGGCTACGGCATCGACGAGCGGAGGCGGCGACGGCGCTCGGTTGGTGAGAGAGAGAGAGCCAGGGGAGGGGATGAGCTCGAGGAGGAGGCCTAGGGGGTTCCAGGGGTGTCGTGGCGGCCTTGGACGAGTCAGGGATGACGCAGGCAGGGTGGAGCTGGCCAAGCGCGTGCGCACGCGGGGCGTCCACGCGCTGCATCCTTCTGGCAGGAGGAGGAAGAACACCCCCTTGCCCCTAGTGGGCTGGGCCAGGATAGGGGTTGGGCCGGTGCTTCAGTAACAGGCCACAAAGGTGAGCTACAGGTAACTTTCTGTTCTATTTTATTTTCCTTCTGTTTTTCTTTTAATTAATCTTTTGCCACTGTTTTGAATTCAAACAAAATCAACAATGCCAAAACATCCTCTGAGTATTTTTTTGTTGCTTCTTGGACTTTTCCAGAGGCACATAAATCATCACAAAGCATTTCAAAATATATCCCATATATATTTGAATATATTTTCAAATTCAAATAGAATATTGTTTTAAATTCAGAGACCAAATTATTCCTGAAAAATGTTCCAAAATTTTGGTTAGGTATATAACCCTTGCCAAAATTCTCAAAACTATTTCTAGGGCAAGTTGGGATCACTGAATGCAATTTAAAGGGTTCTTGCCCTTCTTTTAAAATAATTTCTGAGGCTTTGAATATTCCTCATATCAATTTCTTGAATTTAACATGATGCATGCTCACTGATGCAACTATTACACTCAAGTATTCTGGGGCTGTGACAGTCTTTGCCCCTGAGGTGGATGATGCCGGCGTTGCTCAGCCGAAGGAGTGGTTTGGGCTGAACCCGGCAAAAGGTGAGGACTCGGCGGAGGAGATTGCTTCCAGCGATGAGGGCGAAGGGGAAGAGGGGGAGGATGGCGAAGACGTTGTGCCAGACGGTGAAGCGACCAGCCCGCCTCAGCCTGATCGTGCCTCTAGCAACGAGGCGCGTGCAAGCGCGCCGTCTGCAAGAGGTGATGACCATGCCGAGACTTGCCAGCCGGCCACTCCTCCAGCCGGCACTGCCGTCTCCACCAACCTGCCTGACTCGCTCGTCGCTCCCTTGGCTTGATATGCCGTCCTTGCTTTCCTGCTTGTTACTCTTTTGAACAACTTTTATTAAATTTGTGCAGTTCCATCCACTGGGGGTGTATTCAAACTATGTTGAATGCTGGCCTTTTGAAGGTCTTTTGTGTAAATATAATTATGCATGTGCTTGGCTTCCGTTCATGTTTGCTTTTCATCCTTTGGCTTTTTGCTTTGCCGTCTTCCCTTGGCCACCGCCTTCCCAGCCGAACAGCTGCTTTGCAGTCTGTGGCTGGGAAAGGGGCTTGGTCGTTTTGAGAAGACAAGTACTCGAGCTTTCTTAGATTGCAGCAAGGTGAACGGGAAGCCGGCCAGCCGGCTACTCTGGTAGCCGGTTGGCGGGGCGGGAGGCCAGCTCGCGTTATATAAGTTCGTTAGTCCTTAGCCATTTTTCATGTGGGCATCCTTTCCTGCCCTTGGCTCTTGCCAGTCGGATAGTCGATTCTTCGAGCTGTGACTTTTGACACGAGGGGGCTTGGGTGCCGGCACACTACTTGTCTAACTGCAGGCAGAACTTTAGATATAACTCGAGGCGGCGAGTCCCCGGGCCGACTGGTCGAACCCGGTGCCGGATGAAAAAGCAAAAGTAGTAACATAATCATATGCGTGATACTCATCATTCATAGATAAAAGAGGTTAGTCCCTGAGTGCTCCTCGGGGGACCCTTTGCCTCGTACTTAGTACAAAAGGTAGCGTGCTACGTACTTCTTTTTAACTGTAAAATCTTCGGAGAAGATTGGCGATCCATGGTCGTTCCGACTCCTTGTCGGAATCATCTCTCTTGCGTGCCTTCGGCTTCTGTGCGGCGATTAAGTAGTAGGAGTTGTTGCCTAAAGCTCTGCTGATGATGAAGGGGCCGAGAGCTTGTGTTGGCCGGCTATTCGCTGGATTAGCCGGAGCACAAGATCGCCCTCTTGGAACGATCTTGGCTTGACCTTCCGGCTATGGTAGCGACGCAGACCCTGCTGATAGATGGCGGACCGGCTGAGGGCTAACAGCGGGCCCACTTCTAGCAGGTCGACGACGTCTTCTCGTGCTTCCTTGGCCTCCGCCTCCGTGTACATGGTGACCCGAGGTGAGTCAAACTCGATGTCAGTTGGGATGACAGCCTCGGCACCATATACAAGGAAGAAGGGGGTGAATCCGGTTGACTTGTTTGGGGTAGTGCGCAAACTCCAAAGGACGGCCGGCAGCTCGTCGAGCCAACAGCCGGTCGAATGCTCTAGTGGCATGACTAGTCAGGGCTTGATGCCGGAGAGGATGAGGCCATTTGCTCGCTCGACCTGGCCGTTTGACTGTGGGTGGGCAACGGACGCTAGGTCCAACCGGATGCCTTGTGTTGCGCAGAAACATGCTAGTGCCCCCTTTGCAAAATTTGTGCCATTGTCGGTGATGATGCTATGCGGTAGGCCGTACCGGGTTGTGATATCCGCGATGAATGTTAGGCAGTCGGCCCATTCAGCTTCTTGATCGGCTTTGCTTCAATCCACTTGGTAAATTTGTCCACAGCGACGAGCAGATGTGTCATGCCGCCGCGTGCCGTCTTGAATGGGCCCACCATGTCCAGCCCCCAGACGGCAAAAGGCCAGGTGAGGGGGATGGTCTTGAGTGCAGAAGCCGGCAGGTGTTGCTTGGAACTGAAGACTTGGCACCCTTTGAAGTGTTTGACTAGCTCCTTGGCGTCATCCAAAGCAGTCGCCAGAAGAATCCATGGCGGAAAGCTTTGGCGACGAGTGATCTTGAGGCCGCATGGTGGCCGCATTCACCTTGGTGGATGTCTTTGAGGATTGCTATGCCCTTCTCTGGCTCGACGCAATGCTGGAAGACTCCAGTGACGCTGCGCCTAACAAGCTCTCGGTTTACTATTGTGTATGCTCCAGCTCGGCATTGGACTTGTCTTGCCGAGATCTCGTCATTTGGCAACTCTCTGTTTACTAAGAAGTTGAGGATGGGCTGGGCCCATGATGGAGCTGCGACTTCTTCTACTGCCAAAACTGCTACTGCGACCAGGGCGGGCGGGCTGGGTGGTGAAGAGTTGGAGTCGGCCACTGCCTGTTGTGTCAATGCAGTCCCCAGGCCGGCTGCAATAGCCCCCGGGATGAGTTCCGAAGTTCCCGGGCCGGGTGCGACTATGGCAGTCCCCGGGCCACCTGTCGAAGTCCCCGAGCCGCCTGTTTGGTTCCCCAGGTCGGATCCGACTGCGTCGGGGTTAGGCGGCACGAAGATGGAATCAGATTCTAGAGACGGCTTTATAGACGGCTTGAGGAGGCGGTGGAGAGAAACGCCGGCTGGTATAGCTTGTCGGGTGGAGCCTATTCGTGTCAGGGCATCTGCTTGCACGTTGTCGGCCCGTGGTACATGAAGGAACTCGCATCCTTCAAAATATCCACTGATTTGCTGAACAAGGAAGCGGTACCTCGCCATGTTCGCGTCCTTGGCGTCCCAGTCGCCAGATGACTGCTGGACCACCAAATCCAAGTCGCCGTAGCACAAGATCCGGCGGATGCCGAGCTCTTTGGCTAGCCGGAGCCCGTGTATGAGCGCCTCGTACTCGGCCACATTGTTGGAGGCGGCAAAATGAATTTGCGATGTGTACTTGAGCTTGTCGCCCTTGGGAGAGGTGAGGATGATGCCGGCTCCCAAGCCGGTGTTCATCTTGGACCCATCGAAGTGCATCCGCCAATGAGTGGAGTCGGGGGCCGGTGGCAGGTACTGGGTTTCAGCCCAGTCGACGAGGAAGCCGGCCAGTGCTTGGTACTTAATGGCGGTGCGGGGCTGGTAGAAGATCGTGTAAGGAGCCAACTCAATGGCCCATTTTGCCACTTGGCCGGATGCATCCCGGCTGCCTATGATCTCGGCAAGCGGGGCAGTACATACGACTGTGATGGGGTGCTCTTGAAAGTAGGGCTTGAGCTTCTTGGCGGCGAAGTACACACCGTAGCACATCTTCTGGTAGTGTGGGTAGTTCTGCTTCGAGGCAGATAATACCTCGCTTAAATAATACACCAGCCTCTGGAGTAGCTGAGCTCGGCCTTCTTCTGGGCGTTGGACCACAATAACTGTGCTGACCACCCGGCTAGTGGCGGTAATGTAAAGGAGCATAGGCGCTTTCTCAGTCGGTGCCGCCAAGACGGGCGACGTGGTCAGCATCTTCTTTAGCTCGTGGAAAGCTTGGTCTGCTTGGTCGTTCCACTCGAAGTGAGTGGACTTCTTCATGAGCCGGTAGAGGGGGAGAGCTTTCTCTCCGAGCCGGCTGATGAAGCGGTTCAGGGAAGCCAAGCATCCGGTGAACTTCTGGACGTCTCGTAGCTTGGTGGGAATCTCCATTCTCTCTATGGCCTTGATCTTCATCGGGTTGCATTCGATGCCGCGTTCGAAGACCAGGAAGCCTAGAAGCTGGCCGGCTGGTACGCCGAACACGCATTTCTCGGGGTTGAGCTTGATTTGAAACCGGCGCAAGTTTTCAAATGTCTCTCTGAGGTCTTCCAGCAAGGTGCCGCGCTTCTCCGTCTTCACCACAATATCATCCACATAGACTGTGGCCACCTGCCGACTGGTGGGAAGCGGCATGGGAGCCTTACGCTTGTGGTCGTTATGGTACGGGCGTCGGCTGGAGTCTCCTGCCGGCGTATTGGGACTCGGAGCGAGCACCTTCCCAGAGGCGTCTACTCGGAGCTCGGTCTTCATTGAGGAATCGGCCGTGGCGTATTTATCAGCTATGACCAGCAGCTCGTCGAGGGTAGTCGGCTCGTTGCAGAGGAGTCGGTGCTTGAGGAGGGTGCCTTCTCGGCACCCGGTGGTGAAGTACTCTATAGCTTGAACCTCGTGCACCCCATCGCAGCAGTTGCGGAGCTCGGCCCAACGCGTGAGGTAGTCACGAGTTGATTCATTGAGCCCTTGCACACACAAGGAGAGCTGTTGGGGCTTGGGAGCCCGCTTGTAGGTGTTGGTGAAGTTGCGGATGAAGGCTTCTGTGAAGTCCAGCCAGCTGTTGACGTTGTAAGGCTTGAGGCTGTTGAGCCAGGTGCGCGCCGTGCCTTGGAGCATGAGGGGAACATACTTCACGGCAACGCGCCTGTTGCCGTTCACGATGCTAACCGCAGTGGAGTAGTCGATCAACCAGTCTTCCAGCTTCACGGAGCCGTTGTACTTGGGCGTGTCTCTTGGGAGCGAGAACCTTTGGGGAAGGGTTCGTCGCGGATGCGGGGGCCAAAGCAGGGCGGGCCGACATCATCTTCTTCTTCCAGGGCCAGGGATCGCGCGAGGCGGTCGATCCGGTGACAGGCGTCATTTTCGCCGACTCCTTCGTGGCGGCCCAGTCGGCCGCTGAGAGTCGGATGCGTGACAGGCGGCGGGGTGGGATATCTCTCCCCGTGAGGCGGAGGAGGAGGCGGGTCACCCCGCCATTCCACAGCTCGAGGGCGGCCTTCAGCGTCACGCTCGATGGAGATTCGAGTCCGGCTGCGGGTGGCAGCCGGCTCCTTTTCTTTCCTTGCGCGGGTGTTGCCCGCAGTCAGCGTTCGGGACGTCGCATTGTGCTCTTGGTGTGGGGGAGGACTTTCGGCATGGACACCGGCTTCATGCCGCTCTGTGGCCGCGTTGATAAGCTGCTGAATGCATCTGGTCATGTAGGGGAGCTCGTCGGGCCCCAGTACATTCAGCTCATCTGAGGCCGCCTGGGCGGCGCGTAAGTTCTCGAGAGGCGTGGCATAGACTGGGCGGTCTGCTCCCAGCACGTCGGCGATAGCCGCACTGCGTTTCTTGATGATGCCGGCGCGGCTCGGCCCGTCGGGAGACGGCGTGCCGAAGGCGGCGCGGTCGACTTCGCGCTGGTGAGCCTCGGTGAGGCGTCTCATGGAAGCTAGCTTCTGGCCCTCCGCAACGAGGGCGAGGCGGCGCGCCTCCAGTGTCTGGGCATCGGCGTCGGCCGGGATGGGGGCGAACAAGTCGTGTAGCGCCGCCTGCGGGGCGTCATGGGCGTTTTCGCCAGAGGCGGCACCGTGGCTGATGACCAGTACCTCGGTGATGGCGCTGCCGCTGCTGTCGGCTCGAGGAAGAGGGTCGTTGATGATTACTACGTTGGTGGGGAAGGCGTCAAGAGACGCCGTGTCAGAGTCGACAAGCATCGGGTCGGTGGAGCCAACCGACTCCAAGTCCGCGGCAAGCTCGCCGGAGACGTGGAGTTGGTCGAGGAGGCTGACGAGGTGGCTCTCGGGGCAGCCCGTGCCCGCATCGGATGCGGTCTTGTCGGAGATGCGAGCCTCGCCAAAAAGTCGACGAGGCAGCACGTCGCGTAGGCGTCAGCGACGCCTTGCAGCGCGTCGGGGCAAGCGCCATCGGGCGAGCTGGGCTGGCTACGCACGCTGGGAAGGAAGAGGGTTCACGTCCAGAACAGGTCTCCGGACGACGGTGCACCTGGCCCCACGGTGGGCGCCAAATGTCGGGTGGTTGGTGCGACATATGCCAATGGGTGGCTTATCATTGTGGGAGCCAATAAAACATTGCCGGTGCCTGGAAACGGGATAAGGCGAAGACATGCACGCCGGCAGATATTACCCAGCTTCAGGGCTCTCCGTGGAGATAACACCCCTACTGCTGCTCTACGGGGTCTCCGCATGGTCACTAGATTGACAAGTAGCTACAAGAGGCTCCTTGAGCTGGTTGGTGAAAGGATGAAGTGTTGGAAATATGCCCTAGAGGCAATAATAAATTAGTTATTATTATATTTCCTTGTTCATGATAATCGTTTATTATCCATGCTAGAATTGTATTGATAGGAAACTCAGATACATGTGTGGATACATAGACAACAACATGTCCCTAGTAGGCCTCTAGTTGACTAGCTCGTTGATCAATAGATGGTCATGGTTTCCTGATCACGGACATTGGATGTCATTGATAACGGGATCACATCATTAGGAGAATGATGTGATGGACAAGACCTAATCCTAAGCCTAGCACAAGATCGTGTAGTTCGTATGCTAAAGCTTTTCTAATGTCAAGTATCATTTCCTTACACCATGAGATTGTGCAGCTCCTGGATACCGTAGGAATGCTTGGGGTGTACCAAACGTCACAACGTAACTGGGTGGCTATAAAGGTGCACTGCGGGTATCTCTGAAAGTGTCTGTTGGGTTGGCACGAATCGAGAGTGGGATTTGTCACTCCGTGTAAACGGAGAGGTATCTCTGGGCCCACTCGGTAGGACATCATCATAATGTGCACAATGTGACCAAGGAGTTGATCACGGGATGATGTGTTACGGAACGAGTAAAGAGACTTGCCGGTAACGAGATTGAACAAGGTATCGGGATACCGACACTCAAATCTCGGGCAAGTACTATACCGATAGACAAAGGGAATTGTATATGGGATTGATTGAATCCTTGACATCGTGGTTCATCCGATGAGATCATCGTGGAGCATGTGGGAGCCAACTTGGGTATCCAGATCCCGCTGTTGGTTATTGACCGGAGAGTTGTCTCGGCCATGTCTGCATGACTCCCGAGCCCGTAGGGTCTACACACTTAAGGTTCGATGATGCTAGGGTTATAGGGAAAGTATGTACGCGGTTACCGAATGTTGTTCAGAGTCCCGGATGAGATCCCGGACGTCACGAGGAGTTCCGGAATGGTCCGGAGGTAAAGATTTCTATATGGGAAGTCCCGTTTTGGTAACCGGAAAAGTTTCGGGTGCTATCGGTAACGTACCGGGACCACCGAGAGGGTCCCGGGGGTCCACCAGGTGGGGCCACCAGCCCCAGAAGGCTGTGTGGGCCAAGTGTGGGAGGGGACCAGCCCCAGGTGGGCTGGTGCGCCCCCCCCCCCACCAAGGCCCAAGGCGCATGGAGAGTGGGAAGGGGGCAAACCCTAGGTCCAGATGGGCCTTAAGGCCCACCCTAGGGCGCCCCCCTCTCCTCTCCCCTTTGGCCGCCACCCTAGATGGCATCTAGGGCTGCCACCCCCCCTAGGGAGGGAACCCTAGAAGGGGGCGCAGGCCCTCCCCTCCCCCTATATATACTTGAGGTATTGGGGGCTGCCCAACACATGATTTGATCTCCCTCTTGGCGCAGCCCTACCTCTCTCCCTCCTCGTCTCTCGTAGTGCTTGGCGAAGCCCTGCTGGAGTCCTGCGCTCCTCCACCACCACCATGCTGTCGTGCTTCTACTGGACGGAGTCTTCCCCAACCTCTCCCTCTCTCCTTGCTGGATCAAGGTGCGGGAGACGTCACCGGGCTGTACGTGTGTTGAATGTGGAGGCGTCGTTGTTCGGTGCTTAGATCGGAATCGACCATGATCTGAATCGCTGCGTGTACGACTACACCAACTGCGTTCTTGCAACGCTTCCGCTTAGTGATCTACAAGGGTATGTAGATGCACTCCCCTTCCTCTCGTTGCTAGATTACTCCATAGATTGATCTTGGTGATGCGTAGAAAATTTTAAATTTCTGCTACGATCCCCAACAGTGGCATCATGAGCTAGGTCTATGCGTAGTTTCTATGCACGAGTAGAACACAAAGTAGTTGTGGGCGATGATTTCTTCAATTTTCTTGCCATTACTAGACTTATCTTGATTCAGCGGCATTGTGGGATGAAGCGGCCCGGACCGACCTTACACGTACACTTACGTGAGACAGGTTCCACCGACTAACATGTACTTGATGCATAAGGTGGCTGGCGGGTGTCTGTCTCTCCCACTTTAGTCAGATCGGATTTGATGAAAAGGGTCCTTATGAAGGGTAAATAGCAATTGGCATATCACCGTTGTGGTTTTGCGTAGGTAAGAAACATTCTTGCTAGAAACCCATAGCAGCCACGTAAAACATGCAACAACAATTAGAGGACGTCTAACTTGTTTTTGCAGGGTATATTATGTGATGTGATATGGCCAAAAGGATGTGATGAACGATATATGTGATGTATGAGATTGATCATGTTCTTGTAATAGGAATCACGACTTGCATGTCGATGAGTATGACAACCGGCAGGAGCCATAGGAGTTTTCTTAATTTATTTATGACCTGCGTGTCAATGAAAACGCCATGTAATTACTTTACTTTATTGCTAACCGTTAGCCATAGTAGTAGAAGTAATAGTTGGCGAGGCAACTTCATGAAGACACGATGATGGAGATCATGATGATGGAGATCATGGTGTCATGCCGGTGATGATGGTGTTCATGCCGCGCCTCAAAGATGGAGATCAAAGGCGCAAGACGATATTGGCCATATCATGTCACTTTATAAATTTGCATGTGATGTTTGTCATGTTTACATCTTATTTGCTTAGAACGACGATAGCATAAATAAGATGGTCCCTCACTAAAATTTCAAGAAAGTGTTCCCCCTAACTGTGCACCGTTGCTAAGGTCCGTTGTTTCGAAGCACCACGTGATGATCGGGTGTGATAGATTCTAACGTTCGACGTTCGAATACTACGGGTGTAAGCCAGATTTACACACGCAATACACTTAGGTTGACTTGACGAGCCTAGCATGTACAGACATGGCCTCGGAACACGGAAGACCGAAAGGTCGAACATGAGTCGTATAGAAGATACGATCAACATGAAGATGTTCACCGATGATGACTAGTCTGTCTCACGTGATGATCAGACACGGCATAGTTCACTCGGATCATGTATCACTTAGATGACTAGAGGGATGTCTATCTAAGTGGGAGTTCATTGAATAATTTGATTAGATGAACTTAATTATCATGAACATAGTCAAAAGTTCTTTGCAAATTATGTCGTAGCTCACGCTTTGGTTCTACTGTTTTAGATATGTTCCTAGAGAAAATTTAGTTGAGAGTTCACAGTAGCAATTATGCGGACTGGGTCTGTGAACTGAGGATTGTCCTCATTGCTGCACAGAAGGGTTATGTCCTTAATGCACCGCTCAGTGTGTTGAACCTCGAGCATCGTCTATAGATGTTGGGAAACATCTGACATACACGTTTTGATGACTATGTGATAGTTCAGTACGTAATACTAACGGTTTAGAATTGTGGCACCAAAGATGTTTTTGAAACGTCGCAGAACATATGAGATGTTCCAAAGACTGAAATTGGAATTTCAGACTAGTGCCTACGTCAAGAGGTATGAGACCTCTGACAAGTTTCTTAAGCCTGCAAACTAAGGGAGAAAAACTCAATCATTGAGCATGTGCTCAGATTGTTTGAGTACTGCAATCGCTTGAATCGAGTGGGAGTTAAACTTCCACATGAGATAGTGATGGTTCTCCATAGTCACTGCCACCAAGCTATTGGAGCTTCGTGATGAACTATAACATATCAGGGATAGACATGATGATCCTTGAGCAACTCGCGATGTTTGACACCGCGAAAGTAGAAATCAAGTAGGAGCATCAATTGTTGATGGTTAATCCACTAGTTTCGAGAAGGGCAAGGGAAATAAGGGATACTTCATGAGACGGCAAATCAGTTGCTGCTCTAGTGAAGAAACCCAAGGTTGAACCAAACCTGAGACTAAGTGCTTCTATAATGAGGGGAACGGTCACTAGAGCAGAACTACCCTAGATACTTGGTAGATGAGAAGGCTGGCAAGGTCGACAGAAGTATTTTGGATATACGTCATATTATTGTGTACTTTACTAGTACTCCTAGTAGCACCAGGGTATTAAATACCGGTTCGGTTGCTAAGCGTTAGTAACTCGAAATAAAGGGCTGCGGAGACTAGCTAAAGGTGAGATGACGATATGTGTTGGAAGTGTTTCCAAGGTTGATGTGATCAAACATCACACGCTCCCTCTACCATCGGGATTGGTGTTAAACCGAAATAATTGTTATTTGGTGTTTGCATGGAGCATAGACATGATTGGAATATGTTTATCGCCACACGGTTATTCATTTAAGGAGAATAATGGTTACTCTGTTTATTTGAATAATACCTTCAATGGTCCTGCACCTAAAATGAATGGTTTATTGAATCTCGATCATAGTGATACACATGTTCATGCCAAAAGATATAAGATAGTAATGATAGTACCACGTACTTGTGGCACTGCCATTTGAGTCATGTTGGTGTAAAACGCATGAAGAAGCTCCACGTTGATGGATCTTTGGACTCACTCGTTTTTGAAAAGATTGAGACATGCGAACCATGTCTATTGGTAAATATGCATGAAGAAACTCCACACAGATGGATCGTTTGGACTCACTTGATTTTGAATCACTTGAGACATGCAAATCATACCACATGGGCAAGATGACTGAAAGACCTCGTTTTTAGTAAGATGGAACAAGAAAGCAACTTGTTGGAAGTAATACATTTTGATGTGTGCAATCCAATGAGTGCTGAGGCACGCAGTGGATATCATTATGTTCTTACTTCACAGATGATTTGAGTAGAGTCTGAGTATATTTACTTGATGAAACACAAGTCTGAATTATTGAAAGGTTCAAGTAATTTCATAGTGAAGTTGAAGATCGTCGTGACAAGATGTCTATGATATGATCATAGAGATGAATATCTGAGTTACGAGTTTGGCACACAATTAAGACATTGTGGAAATTGTTTCACAACTAATACCGCCTGGAACACCATAGTGTGATGGTGTGTCCGAACATCATAACTGCACCCTGTTGGATATGGTGCATACCATGATGTCTCTTATCGAATTACCACTATCGTTTATGGGTTAGGCATTAGAGACAACCGCATTCACTTTAAATAGGGCACCACACAATTCCGTTGAGACGACACCATATGAACTATGGTTTAGAGAAACCTGAGCTATCGTTTCTTAAAAGTTTGGGGCTGCGACGCTTATGTGAAAAAGTTTCAGGCTGATAAGCTCAAACCCAAAGCGGATAAATGCATCTTCATAGAATACCCAAAACAGTTGGGTATACCTCCTATTTCAGATCCGGAAGCAAACGTGATTGTTTCTAGAAACGGGTCCTTTCTCGAGGAAAAGTTTCTCTCGAAAGAACTGAGTGGGAGGATGATGGAGACTTGATGAGGTTATTGAACCGTCACTTCAACTAGTATGTAGCAGGGCACAGGAAGTTGTTCCTGTGGCACCTACACCAATTGAAGTGGAAGCTTATGATAGTGATCATGAAACTTCGGATCAAGTCACTACCAAACCTCATAGGTCGACAAGGATGCATACTACTTCAGAGTGGTACGTAATCCTGTCTTGGAAGTCATGTTGCTAGACAACAATGAACCTACGAGCTATGGAGAAGCGATGGTGGGCTCGGAATCCGACAAATGGCTCGAGGCCATAAAATCCGAGAGAGGATCCATGTATAAAAACAAAGTATAGACTTTGGAATAACTACTTGATGGTCGTAAGGATGTTGGGTGCAGATGGATTTTAAAAGGAAGACGGACAATGATGGTAAGTGTCACCATTAAGAAAGCTCAACTTGTCGTTAAGATGTTTTCCGACAAGTTCAAAGGAGTTGACTATGATGAGACTTTCTCACTCATAGCGATGCTAAGAGTCTGTTGGAATTATGTTAGCAGTTACTGCATTATTTATGAAATCTTGCAGATAGGATGTCAAAACATTGTTTCCTCGGCGTTTTCTTGAGGAAAGGTTGTATGTGATACAACCAGAAGGTTTTGTCAATCCTGAAAGATGCTAACAAGTATGCAAAGCTCCAACAATCCTTCTAAGGACTGGAGTAAGCATCTCGGAATTGGAATGTACGCTTTGATGAGATGATCAAAGATTTTGGGTTTATACAAAGTTTATGAGAAACTTGTATTTCCAAAGAAGTGAGTGGGAGCACTATAGAATTTTCGATGAGTATATGTTGTTCACATATTGTTGATCAAAAATGATGTAGAATTTCTGGAAATCATGCAGGGTTATTTGAAAAGTGTTTTCCAATGGAAAACCTGGATTAAGCTACTTGAACATTGAGCATCAAGATCTATAAGGATAGATCAAAATCGCTTAATAGTACTTTCAAACGAACACATACCATGAAAAAAATTTGAAGGAGTTCAAAAATAGATCGGCAAAGAAGGAGTTCTTGGCTGTGTTATAAGGTATGAGTATTGAGTAAAACTCAAGACCTGACCACGGCAGAATAGAGAGAAAGGATGAAGGTCGTCCCCTATGCTTTAGACGTAGGCTCTAAAGTATGCAATGTTGTGTACCGCACCTGAAGTGTGCTAAGCCATGAGTCAGTCAAGGGGTACAAGTGTGATCTAGGAATGGATCACAGGACAACGGTCAAGGTTATCCTTAGTAACTAGTGGACTAAGGAATTTTCTCGATTATGGAGGTGGTAAAAGAGTTCGTCATAAAGGGTTACGTCGATGCAAACTTTGACACTAATCTGGATGACTCTGAGTAGTAAACCGGATTCGTATAGTAGAACAGTTATTTGGAATATCTCCAAGTAGCGCGTGGTAGCTGCATCTACAAGATGACATAGAGATTTGTAAAGCACACATGGATCTGAAAGGTTCATACTCATTGACTAATAAACCTCTCTCACAAGCAAGATATGAACAAACCCCATGGGTGTTGGATTCATTGCAATCACATAGTGATGTGAACTAGATTATTGACTCTAGTGCAAGTGGGAGACTGTTGGAAATATGCCCTAGAGGCAATAATAAATTAGTTATTATTATATTTCCTTGTTCATGATAATCGTTTATTATCCATGCTAGAATTGTATTGATAGGAAACTCAGATACATGTGTGGATACATAGACAACAACATGTCCCTAGTAGGCCTCTAGTTGACTAGCTCGTTGATCAATAGATGGTCATGGTTTCCTGATCATGGACATTGGATGTCATTGATAACGGGATCACATCATTAGGAGAATGATGTGATGGACAAGACCCAATCCTAAGCCTAGCACAAGATCGTGTAGTTCGTATGCTAAAGCTTTTCTAATGTCAAGTATCATTTCCTTAGACCATGAGATTGTGCAGCTTCCGGATACCGTAGGAATGCTTTGGGTGTACCAAACATCACAACGTAACTGGGTGGCTATAAAGGTGCACTGCGGGTATCTCCGAAACTGTCTGTTGGGTTGGCACGAATCGAGACTGGGATTTGTCACTCCGTGTAAACGGAGAGATATCTCTGGGCCCACTCGGTAGAACATCATCACAATGTGCACAATGTGACCAAGGAGTTGATCACGGGATGATGTGTTACGGAACGAGTAAAGAGACTTGCCGGTAACGAGATTGAACAAGGTATCGGGATACCGACGATCGAATCTCGGGCAAGTACTATACCGATAGACAAAGGGAATTGTATACGGGATTGATTGAATCCTTGACATTGTGGTTCATTCGATGAGATCATCGTGGAGCATGTGGGAGCCAATATGGGTATCCAGATCCCGCTGTTGGTTATTGACCGGAGAGTTGTCTCGGCCATGTCTGCATGACTCCCGAGCCCGTAGGGTCTACACACTTAAGGTTCGATGACGCTAGGGTTATTGGGAAAGTATGTACGCAGTTATCGAATGTTGTTCGGAGTCCCGGATGAGATCCCGGACGTCACGAGGAGTTCCGGAATGGTCTGGAGGTAAAGATTTATATATGGGAAGTCCCGTTTTGGTCATCGGAAAAGTTTCGGGTGCTATCGGTAACGTACCGGGACCACCGGGAGGGTCCCAGGGGTCCACCAGGTGGGGCCACCAGCCCCAGAAGGCTGCGTGGGCCAAGTGTGGGAGGGTACCAGCCCCAGGTGGGCTGGTGCACCCCCCCCCCACCACCAAGGCCCAAGGCGCATGGAGAGTGGGAAGGGGGCAAACCCTAGGTCCAGATGGGCCTTAAGGCCCACCCTAGGGCGCGCCCCTCTCCTCTCCCCTTTGGCCGCCACCCTAGATGGCATCTAGGGCTGCCGCCCCCCCCCCCCTAGGGAGGGAACCCTAGAAGGGGGTGCAGCCCCTCCCCTCCACCTAGATATACTTGAGGTATTGGGGGCTGCCCAACACATGATTTGATCTCCCTCTTGCCGCAGCCCTACCTCTCTCCCACCTCGTCTCTCGTAGTGCTTGGCGAAGCCCTGCTGGAGTCCCGCGCTCCTCCACCACCACCACCACGCCGTCGTGCTGCTGGACGGAGTCTTCCCCAACCTCTCCCTCTCTCCTTGCTGGATCAAGGCGCGGGAGACGTCACCGGGCTGTACGTGTGTTCGGTACTTAGATCGGAATCGATCGCGATCTGAATCGCTACGTGTACAACTCCACCAACCGCGTTCTTGCAACACTTCCGCTTAGCGATCTACAAGGGTATGTAGATGCACTCCCCTTCCTCTCGTTGCTGGATTACTCCATAGATTGATCTTGGTGATGCATAGAAAATTTTAAATTTCTGCTACGATCCCCAACATGAAGAAGGGTAAGGCTAGCCCGCTTATCCTCTCGATGAGGTGTCTAAAACTATCCAAAAAAGGGGATCCCTCTGCATGGGTGCCCTGGGGGGTTTATATAGGCCTACCCCCAGGGGTACAATAGTAATCCGGCTGGGCGTGGGCCCCAGCCGTCTGTGTCTATGCTCGCCAGCTTCTCCGCCGACCGATGGGGCCCGCCGACTGGTGGACCCCGCCGGCTACCAGCCTTCTGGTCGACAGGTCGGTCCCACCGCTCGGGAGTCTTGTTGGAGGCTGGTTACTATTGCCTCGCCTCTAGTGACGAGGGCTTCATTGTGGTAAGCATGGCTACAGTGCCACCGCCGGGCGGCTCATCACTGTAGCCTTACCTCGTCTTATCTCCTTAATGAGGCACCTCCTTCGAGGGAGAGAGCTGGCCGGCTATTGGGAGCCGGCCATACCCCAGGCCGACTGCGAGAGGCCTGGCCGCCTTTGGGTGTCTCCCTGACTGAGGGGGCCCGCCACCCACGGGTCGTACTGACTGCTCGCCTGGGTGACGTCATGGTCAACATGGCAACAGTGCCGCGCTGGATGGGTGATGGCCGCCCCGTACGGCGTACTGTGGCCATGCGCGCCCCAGGATTCGGGGGTGGCAGGCTTCACTGTAGCCACGCCCCATCTCATCGCCATTATGTGGGTGCAGACTCTTAGGGCACGATCTTGGCCGCCTGCTGAGGGGCCGGCTTCTTGGAGTCGGCCTTCTCGTGGCCGGCTTCTTGGAGCCGCCCCTCTCGTGGTTTTGTTTCACAAGGATTTTAGGGCTGGGCCGCCTTTGTGCAGCCGGCCTGAGAGGTAGCCAGCTGGGGGAAGGAGGCCCCACGTCTTGGATGCTTGGAGGCTCGATCGGCCTATAATTTTTCTGAAGAGCCGGGGGGAGCCGGCTAGGCTACCCGTGGTCATTTACTCCGACAACATAGAAAAGGCATAAGTGCATCTACAACAGTTTGGGAACAAAGTTATCATTGAGATACGGTCGACACACAACAAGTGTAAAAAGATAATGCCCACGACTAAAAAGCTCATTAACAAGTGTATTAAAACCAATTGCTTAGCTAAAGCACAAGCAAACACATTCAATTTGCATGTGGTATTTCCCCATAATACAGAATTACATAGTGCATCGCAGCATGTACGCGGATCAAAGATACTCGTTGTCAATGCTTAGTTGCTTATTGCACATAACCAATGCCCAAAAACCGGTTTGGACCCATAGTTTATAGCCGTTAATAACCAAATTGTTTAAGCCCATAACCAACTATACCTAAATTGGTTTCTTCACATACCCAAACCAAAACCAAACTAAAAAAGATTCAGCCCAATAAAACCTGAACCAATCAAACCCAAGGCAAGAACCAAACCGTTTCACCCAGTTTTTTAATAACCGTTCCCAGGTTTATTTAACATGAATGCAGCTGTCTCTAATGCATAACCCCAAAATGATAGTGGTAAATCGGTAAGAGACATCATAGATTGCACCATATCTAATATAGTACGGTTATGACGTTCAGACACACCATTACGTTCTGGTGTTCCACGTGGCGTGAATTGCGAAACTATTTCGCATTGTTTCAAATGAAGACTAAACTCGTAACTCAAATATTCTCCTCCACGATCAGATCGCAGAAACTTTATTTTCTTGTTATGATGATTTTCCACTTCACTCTGAAATTCTTTGAAATTTTCAAATGTTTTAGACTTATGTTTCATCAAGTAGATATACCCATATCTGC
The DNA here is from genome assembly GCF_003073215.2 of Triticum urartu. Classification (NCBI taxonomy): domain Eukaryota; kingdom Viridiplantae; phylum Streptophyta; class Magnoliopsida; order Poales; family Poaceae; genus Triticum; species Triticum urartu. Next base: position 156,693,069 of record NC_053028.1, read on the forward strand.
TCAAATCATCTGTGAAGGTCAGAAAATAACGATACTCGCCGCGAGCCTTAACACTCATTTGACCGCATACATCAGTATGTATTATTTCCAATAAGTCAGTTGCTTGCTCCATTATTCCGGAGAACGGAGTCTTAGTCATCTTTCCCATGAGGCATGGTTCTCAAGCATCAACTGATTCATAATCAAGTGATTCCAAAAACCCATCGGCATGGATTTTCTTCATGCGCTTTACACTAGTATGACCTAAACGGCAGTGCCACAAATAAGTTGCACTATCATTATTAACTTTGCATCTTTTGGCTTCAATATTACGAATATGTGTATCACTACGATCGAGATTCAATAAACCATTCACCTTGGGTGTATGACCATTGAAGGTTTTATTCATGCACACAGAACAACAATTATTCTCTGACTTTAAATGAATAACCGTATTGCAATAAACATGATCAAATCATTTTCATGCTTAACGCAAACACCAAATAACATTTATTTAGGTTCAACACTAATCCCGAAAGTATAGGGAGTGTGCGATGATGATCATATCAATTTTGGAACCACTTCCAACACACATCGTCACTTCACCCTTAACTAGTCTTTGTTCATTCTACAACTCCCGTTTCGAGTTACTAATCTTAACGACTGAACTAGTATCAAATACTGAGGGGTTGCTATAAACACTAGTAAAGTACACATCAATAACATGTATATCAAATATACATTTGTTCACTTTGCCATCCTTCTTATCCGCCAAGTACTTGGGGTAGTTCTGCTTCCAGTGACCAGTCCCTTTGCAGTAGAAGCACTTAGTCTCAGGCTTAGGTCTAGACTTGGGCTTCTTCACTTGAGCAGCAACTTGCTTGCCGTTCTTCTTGAAGTTCCCTTTCTTCCATTTTCCCTTTTCTTGAAACTAGTGGTCTTGTCAACCATCATCACTTGATGCTTTTCTTGATTTCTACCTTCGTCGATTTCAGCATCATGAATAGCTTGGGAATCGTTTCCGTTATCCCTTGAATATTATAGTTCATCGTGAAGTTCCAGTAACTTGGTGATAGTGACTAGAGAATTATGTCAATCACTATCTTATCTGGAAGATTAACTCCCACTTGATTCAAGTGATTGTAGCACTCAGACATTCTGAGCACATGATCACTAGCTGAGCTATTCTCCTCCATTTTGTAGGCAAAGTACTATCAGAGGTCTCCTACCTCTCGACACGGGCATGAGTATGAAATACTAATTTCAACTCTTGGAACATCTTACATGCTCCGTGGCATTCAAAACATTTTTGAAGTCCCAGTTCTAAGCCGTAAAGCATGGTGCACTAAACTATCAAGTAGTCATCATACTGAGCTTTGCCAAACATTCATAATGTCTGCATATGCTCCTACAATAGGTCCATCACCTAGCAGTGCATCAAGGACATAATTCTTCTGTGCAGCAATAAGGATAATCCTCAGATCACGGATCCAATCCACATCATTGCTACTAACATCTTTCAATTTATTTTTCTCTAGGAACATATCAAAAATAAACGGGGAAGCTATGTGCGAGCTATTGATCTACAACATAGATATGCAAATACTATTAGGACTAAGTTCATGATAAATTTAAGTTCAATTAATCGTATTACTTAAGAACTCCCACTTAGATATACATCCCTCTAATCATCTAAGTGATCACGTGATCCATATCAACTAAACCATGTCCGATCATCACGTGAGATGGAGTAGTTTTCAGTGGTGAACATCACTATGTTGATCATATCCACTATATGATTCACCCTCGAACTTTCGGTCTCACTGTTCCGAGGCCATATCTGTATATGCTAGGCTCATCAAGTTTAACCCGGGTATTCTGCGTGTGCAAAACTGTCTTACACCCGTTGTAGATGAACGTTGAGCTTATCACACTCGATCATCACGTGGTGTCTCGGCACGACGAACTTTGGCAACGGTGCATACTCAGGGAGAACACTTTTACCTTGAAATTTAGTGAGAGATCATCTTATAAAGCTACCATCAAACTAAGCAAAATAAGATGAATAAAAGATAAACATCACATGCAATCAAAATATGTGACATGATATGGCCATCATCATCTTGTGCTTTTGATCTCCATCTCTAAAGTACTATCATGATCTCCATTTTTACCGGCATGACACCATGATCTCCATCATCTTGATCTTTTATCAGAGTGTCGTCACATGGTCCTCTCGCCAACTATTGCTCTTGCAACTATTGCTATCGCATAGCGATAAAATAAAGCAATTGTTTGGCGCTTGCATTTTATGCAATAAAGAGACAACCGTAAGGCTTCTGCTAGTTGCCAATAACTTCAAAAAAACATGATCATCTCATACAACAACTTATATGTCATCATGTCTTGACCATATCACATCACAACAAGCCCTGCAAAAACAAGTTAGACGTCCTCTACTTTGTTGTTGCAAGTTTTACGTGGATGCTACGGGCTGAGCAAGAACCGTTCTTACCTACGCATCAAAACCACAACGATATTTCGCCAAGTTAGTATTGTTTTAACCTTCACAAGGACCGGGCGTAGCCACACTCGATTCAACTAAAGTTGGAGAAACTGACACCCGCCAACCACATGTGTGCAGAGCACGTCGGTAGAACCAGTCTCGCGTAAGCGTATGCGTAATGTCGGTCCGGGCCACTTCATCCAACAATACCGCCGAACCAAAGTATGACATGCTGGTAAGCAGTATGACTTGTATCACCCACAACTCACTTGTGTTCTACTCGTGCATATAACATCTACGCATAAACCTGGCTCGGATGCCACTGTTGGGGAACGTAGTAATTTCAAAAAAAAATCCTACGCACACTCAGGATCAAGGTGATGCATAGCAACGAGAGGGGAGAGTGTGTCCACGTACCCTCATAGACCGAAAGAGGAAGCATTAGCACAACGCGGTTGATGTAGCCGTACATCTTCATGATCCGACCGATCCAAGTACCAAACGCACGGCACCTCCGAGTTTTGCACACGTTCAACTCGATGACGTCTCGCGAGCTCCGATCCAGCAAAGCTTCATAGGACAGTTTCATCAGCACGACGGCGTGGTGACAGTGATGATGATGCTACTAACGCAGGGCTTCGCCTAAGCACCGCTACGATATGATCGAGGTGGATTATGTTTGAGGGGGGCACCACACACGGCTAAGAGATCAATGATCAATTGTTGTGTTCTAGGGTGCCCCCTGTCCCCGTATATAAAGGAGCAAGGGGGGAGGCCAGTCGGCCCTCCTAGGGCATGCCAGGAGGAGGAGTCCTCCTCCTAGTAGGAGTAGGACTCCCCTTTCCTACTCCTACTAGGAGGAAAGGAAGGGGAAGGGGAGAAGGAAGGAGAGGGAGAAAAGGATGAAAGGGGGCCCAGCCCCCCCCCCCTAGTCCAATTCAGTTTGGGCTATGGGGGCCACGCGCCCTACCTCTTCTCTTCCACCACTTGGCCCATGAGGCCCAATACTTCTTCACCGTATTCCCGTAACTCCCCGGTACTCCGAAAAATAACCGAATCACTCGGAACCTTTCCGATGTCTGAATATAGTCGTCCAATATATCGATCTTTACGTCTCGGCCATTTTGAGACTCCTCGTCATGTCCCCGATCTCATTCGGGACTCCGAACTATCTTTGGTACATCAAATCACATAAACTCATAATACAAATCGTCACCGAACTTTAAGCGTGCGGACCCTACGGGTTCGAGAACTATGTAGACATGACCGAGACACGTCTCCGGTCAATAACCAATAGCAGAACCTGGATGCTCATATTGGCTCCCACATATTATACGAAGATCTTTATCGGTCAAACATCATAACAACATACGTTGTTCCCTTTGTCATCGGTATGTTACTTGCCCGAGATTCGATCATCAGTATCTCAATACCTAGTTCAATCTCATTACCGATAAGTCTCTTTTACTCGTTCTGTAATACATCATCCTGCAACTAACTCATTAGTTACATTGCTTGCAAGGCTTATAGTGATGTGCATTACCGAGTGGGCCCAGAGATACCTCTCCGATAATTGGAGTGACAAATCCTAATCTCGAAATACGCCAACTCAACAAGTACCTTCGGAGATACCTGTAGAGCACCTTTATAATCACCCAGTTACGTTGTGATGTTTGGTAGCACACAAAGTGTTCCTCCGGTAAACGGGAGTTGCACAATCTCATAGTCATAGGAACATGTATAAGTCATGAAGAAAGCAATAGCAACATACTAAACGATCAAGTGCTAAGCTAACGGAATGGGTCAAGTCAATCACATCATTCTCCTAATGATGTGATCCCGTTAATCAAATGACAACTCATGTCTATGGCTAGGAAACATAACCATCTTTTATCGACGAGCAAGTCATGTAGAGGCATACTAGTGACACTCTGTTTGTCTATGTATTCACACATGTATCATGTTTCCAGTTAATACAATTCTAGCATGAATAATAAACATTTATCATGATATAAGGAAATAAATAATAACTTTATTATTGCATGTGGCTCCTGCTGCTAGACCCAAGGCTCCCCCAATGGGCTATGCAAAAATTCATGTGGATGCAGGGGTTAGGTTCGAGAGTCGAGGCTCAGCTGCTGCTATCTGCAGGGATGACCAAGGATATTATCTTGGAAGCTCGGCACTAGTCACTTATGGTGTATGCGATCCTACTGTTTTGGAGGCGATTGCTTGACGGGAGGCCTTAGCGTTGGCAGAGGATCTCAACTTACAATAGTTCATCATTGCCTCGGATTGCAAACAAGTTGTCTCAGACATTTCTGAGGGGACCAGAGGCCGGTATGGTACTATTATTAGTGAAATAAATCTCAGTGCTACTACATTTAATTGTAATTTTGCTTGGGAGGGTCATGCCGTAAACTATGAGGCACATAGACTAGCTAAATTTGCTCTTTCTCAGGGTCCGGGACGCCATGTGTGGCTTGGAAATCCCCATGACCCTTCTTGTATCCCACTTCATGTGGATTTTGGTGATGAATAAATTGTTTTTCACCCCTCAAAAAAAGTTACCTTCCCAGTTCCCAAATTCTATCGATCTAGGTCATGAACTGGCGGCAGCCACGGGCGAGCGGCGCATCATCCAGATTCTAGCGTACGTGTACGTCATCCATCCCCTGCTCCCTTTGGTACCGATCTTTGCACACATCAGTCTTCAATTTGACATCCCTAGGTTCACATAGCAGTACCAGTACATATGATCTGTTCATTGTAATTAGATCTATTCACCTTGCTAATTAGATTTTGGTTATTGATTTCTCTCTGTATCTCATGCTTCTTAGCTTGTTTCTAAATAGTTCATTCAAGAGAATACCCTCTAACATACTAGCAAACTAAAATTCCTCTAGTGTTGCCAAACATAAAGATTCTTAGTTAACTAAACTCATTTTCAAAACATCAAGGATAGGACTGTCATCCTGTAATTTGTCAGCTTTTTATCATTACTTATTTTCCATCTCTATATATCTTAGATGTTGCCACTTTGATCTTTGAACAATTAGTATTTAATATATGATGGAAATTTGAAATTATGATCAATTCTATGAATATATTAGGTTCTGCGGTTTCCATAGTTATTACCCAATTTGTGTAAACTGGTACTAGAATACGTTATATATGCCAAAACAAGGCTTTAGACTTTCAAAAAACAGCCTTTAAAATTTTGAATACACACTCTTGAAATCCTGGGCCCGCCCCTACATGGGGACAATGCTGGAGACCCGCCGCGCCGGTCGTAGACTAGCCATGTTTCGTTTTTAGTTGAAATATGTCAAAAATCTAACAGTTCTTGTTCGGTTTGTATGAAATCCGGCCTTGTTTGCACGAATTTCATCCGGTTTGTTGAAAAAGAGTTTGAAACGTACGCGGCTAGGTTTGGATGTCGTCCTCCCGCATATGTGCCCCCGACTAGCCTACTTGTCCACGGACGGATGCGGGAGGAAATTTGTTAAGGAAATATGCCCTAAAGGCAATAATAAAGTTGTTATTTATATTTCCTTATATTATGATAAAAGTTTATTATTCATGCTAGAATTGTATTAACCAGAAACTTAGTACATGTGTGAATACATAGACAAACAGAGTGTCCCTAATATGCCTCTACTTGACTAGCTCGTTAATCAAAGATGGTTAAGTTTCCTAACCATAGACATGTGTTGGCATTTGATGAACGGTATCACATCATTAGAAAATGATGTGATGGACAAGGCCCATCCGTTAGCTTAGCATTATGATCGTTTAGTTTTATTGCTATTGCTTTCTTCATGACTTATACGTATTCCTCTGACTATGAGATTATGCAACTCCAGCGAAGAAACACTTTGTGTGCTATCAAATGTCACAACGTAACTGGGTGATTATAAAGATGCTCTACAGGTGTCTCTGAAGGTGTTTTTTGAGTTGGCGTAGATCAAGATTAGGATTTTTCACTCCGTGTGTCGGAGAGCTATCTCTGGGCCCTCTCGGTAATGCACATCACTATAAGCCTTGCAAGCAGTGATTAATGAGTTAGTTGCAGGATGATGCACTATGGAACGAGAAAAGATACTTGCTGGTAACGAGATTGAACTAGGTGTGATGATACCGACGATCGAATCTCGGGCAAGTAACATACCGATGACAAAGGGAATGACGTATGTTGTTATGCGGTTTGACCGATAAAGATCTTCGTAGAATATGTAGGAGCCAATATGAGCATCCAGGTTCCGCTATTGGTTATTGACCAGAGATGCGGTCATGTCTACATAGTTCTCAAACCCGTAGGGTCCGCACGCTTAACGTTCGATGACGATTTGTATTATGAGTTATGTGATTTTATGACCAGAGTTTGTTCGGAGTCCCGGATGAGATCACGAACATGACAAGGAGTCTCGAAATGGTCGAGAGGTAAAGATTGATATATTGGACGAAGGTATTCGAACACCAGAAAGGTTTCAGAATGTTTCAGATGTTTATCAGGGAACCAAGGGGTTATCGGAACCCCCCCCCCCCGGGGAAGTTATGGGCCTAGATGGGCCATAAGGGAGTAGGAGAGGGCAGCCCACAGGGTGCCCCCCCAAGGGCAGTCCAAATTGGACTAGGGGGAGGGGGCGCGGCCCCCTCTTTCCTCTTCCTCTCCCTCTCCTTCCCTCCTTCCCCTCTTGGAATAGGAAAGGGAGTCCAGCTAGGATTGGGAATCCTAGTTGGACTCCCCCTTGCCGCGCCCCCTCATGGCCGCCGGCCTCCTCCCTCTCCTCCTTTATATACGTGGCCAGGGGGCACCCCAAAGCACAACGGACAATCTCTTAGCCGTGTGCGGTGCCCCTTCCACAGTTTTGTTGGGGAATGCAGTATTTCAAAAAAAATCCTACGATCACGCAAGATCTATCTAGGAGATGCATAGAAACGAGAGGGGAGAGTGTGTCTACGTACCCTCGTAGACCGAAAGCGGAAGCGTTAAGTAACGTGGTTGATGTAGTCGCACGTCTTCGCGATCCAACCGATCAAGTACCGAACGCACAACACCTCCGCGATCTGCACATGTTCAGCTCGGTGATGTCCCTCGTACTCTTGGTCCAGCTAAGGCCAAGGGTGAGTTCCGTCAGCACGACGGCGTGTTGATGGTGATGATGAAGTTACTGATGCAGGGCTTCGCCTAAGCACTACGATAATAGGACCGAGGTGGAAAACTGTGGAGGGGGCACCGCACACGGTTAAAGACTAACTTTTGTGTCTATGTGGTGCCCCCCTCCCCCGTATATAAAGGAGGGGAGGAGGAGGAGGAGGGCCGGCCACAAGGGGCGCGCCCAAGGGGGGGAATCCTACTCCTAGTAGGAGTAGGTTTCCCCCTTTCCTAGTCCAAGTAGGAGAAGAAGGAAGGAGAGGAAGAAGAGAAGGAAAGGGGGCGGCCCCCCTAGCCCTTGTCCAATTCGGTTTGGGCTAGGGGGGCATGCGCCACACCTTGGACTGCCTCCTCTCTTCCACCATTAGGCCCATGGGGCCCAATAACTTCCCGGGGGGTTCCGGTAACCCCCAATACTCTGAAACTTATCCGGAACGACCCGAACCATTTCGGTGTCCGAATGTAGCCTTCCAATATATGAATCTTTATGTCTCGATCATTTCGAGACTCCTCATCATGTCTGTGATCACATCCTAGACTCCGAACAACCTTCGATACATCAAATCACATAACCATAATACATATTGTCATCGAACATTAAGCGTGCGGACCCTATGGGTTCGAGAACTATGTAGACATGACTGAGACTCATCTCCGGTCAATAACCAATAGCGAAACTTGGATGCTCATATTGGTTCCTACATATTCTATGAAGATCATTATCGGTCAAACCGCGTAACAACATACGTTGTTCCCTTTGTCATCGGTATGTTACTTGTCCGAGATTCGATCGTCGATATCATTATACCTAGTTCAATCTCATCACCGACAAGTCTCTTTACTCGTTCCGTAATGCATCATCCCATCACTAACTCATTAGTCACATTGCTTGCAAGGCTCATAGTGATGTGCATTACCGAGAGGGCCCAGAGATACCTCTCCGATACACGGAGTGACAAATCCTAATCTCGACCTATGCCAACTCAACAAACACCATCGGAGACACTTGTAGAGCATCTTTATAATCACCCAGTTACGTTGTGACGTTTGATAGCACACAAGGTGTTCCTCCGGTATTCGGGAGGTGCATAATCTCATAGTCATAGGGCATGTATAAGTCATGAAGAAAGCAATAGCAATAAACTAAATGATCATAGTGCTAAGCTAACGGATGGCTCTAGTCCATCACATCATTCTCTAATGTTGTGATCCCATTCATCAAATGATAACACATGTCCATGGCTAGGAAACTTAACCATCTTTGATTAACGAGCTAGTCAAGTAGAGGCATACTAGGGACACTCTGTTTGTCTATGTATTCACACATGTACTAAGTTTCTGTTTAATACAATTCTAGCATGAATAAAAAACATTTATCATGATATAAGGAAATATAATAACAACTTCATTATTGCCTCTAGGGCTTATTTCCTTCGGTCTCCCACTTGCACTAGAGTCAATAATCTAGATTACACAGTAATGATTCTAACACCCATGGAGTCTTGGTGTTGATCATGTTTTGCTCGTGAGAGAGGCTTAGTCAACGGGTCTGTAACATTCAGATCCGTATGTATCTTGCAAATCTCTATGTCTCCCTCCTTGACTTGATCACGGATGGAATTGAAGCGTATCTTGATGTGCTTGGTTCTCTTGTGAAATCTGGATTCCTTTGCCAAGGCAATTGCACCAGTATTGTCACAAAAGATTTTCATTGGACCCGATGCACTAGGTATTACACCTAGATCGAATATGAACTCCTTCATCCGGACTCCTTCATTTGCTGCTTCTGAAGCAGCTATGTATTCCGCTTCACACTTAGATCCCGCCACGACGCTTTGCTTAAAACTGCATCAACTGACAGCTCCCCCATTCAATAAAAATACATATTCGGTTCGTGACTTAGAGTCATCTGGATCAGTGTCAAAGCTCGCATCGACGTAACCGTTTACGACGAGCTCTTTGTCACCTCCATAAACGAGAAACATATCCTTAGTCCTTTTCAGGTATTTCAAGATGTTCTTGACCGCTGTCTAGTGATCCACTCCTGGATTACTTTGGTACCTCCCTGCTAAACTAATAGCAAGGCACACATCAGGTCTGGTACACATCATTGCATACATGATAGAACCTATGGCTGAGGCATAGGGAATGACTTTCATTTTCTCTCTATCTTCTGCAGTGGCCAGGCATTGAGTCTGACTCAACTTCACACCTTGTAACATAGGCAAGAACCCTTTCTTTGCTTGACCCATTTTGAACTTCTTCAAAACTTTATCAAGGTATGTGCTTTGTGAAAGTCCAATTAAGTGTCTTGATCTATCTCTATAGATCTTGATGCCCAATATATAAGCAGCTTTCACTGACGTCTTTCATTGAAAAATTCTTATTCAAGTATCCTTTTATGCTATTCAGAAATTCGGTATCATTTCCGATCAACAATATGTCATCCACATATAATATTAGAAATGCTACAGAGCTCCCACTCACTTTCCTGTAAATATAGGCTTCTCCAAAAGTCTGTATAAAACCATATGCTTTCATCACACTATCAAAGCATATATTCCAACTCCGAGATACTTACACCAGTCCGTAAATGGATCGCTGGAGCTTGCACACTTTGTTAGCACCTTTTGGATCGACAAAACCTTCTGGTTGCATCATATACAACTCTTCTTTAAGATATCCATTAAGGAATGCATTTTTGACATCCATTTGCCAAATTTCATAATCATAAAATGCGGCAATTGCTAACATGATTTGGACGGACTTAAGCATCGCTACTGGTGAGAAGTTCTCATCGTAGTCAACTCCTTGAACTTGTCAAAAACCTTTCGCAACAAGTCGAGCTTTGTAGACAGTAACATTACCGTCAGCGCCAGTCTTCTTCTTGAAGATCCATTTATTCTCTATGGCTTGCCGATCATTGGGCAAGTCAACCAAAGTCCACACTTTATTTTCATACATGGATCCTGTCGGTGTCAAAACCGGCAGATCTCGGGTAGGGAGTCCCGAACTGTGCGTCTAAGGCAGATGGTAACAGGAGGCAGGGGACACGATCTTTTACCCAGGTTCGGGCCCTCTTGATGGAGGTAAAACCCTACATCTTGCTTGATTAATATTGATGATATGGGTAGTACAAGAGTAGATCTACCACGAGATCAGAGAGGCTAAACCCTAGAAGCTAGCCTATGGTATGATTGTATGTTGTAGTTGTTGTGTCCTACGAACTAAAACCCTCCGGTTTATATAGACACCGGAGAGGGTTAGGGTTACACAAGGTCGGTTACAAAGGAGGAGATATCCATATCCGTACTGCCTAGCTTGCCTTCCACGCCAAGTAGAGTCCCATCCGGACACGAGACGAAGTCTTCAATCTTGTATCTTCATAGTCTAACAGTCCGGCTATCCGGAGACCCCCTAATCCAGGACTCCCTCAGTAGCCCCTGAACCAGGCTTCAATCATGATGAGTCTGGCGCGCAGTATTGTCTTCGGCATTGCAAGGCGGGTTCCTCCTCCGAATACACCACGGAAGAATTTGAATACAAGGATAGTGTTCGACCCTGCAAAATAAGTTCCACATACCATCGTAGAGAGAATAATATTTTCGCAAATCTAATTTGCTGACTTGTTTTGGCAGCATGACGTTATGTCATGGCCCGGTGATTATTCGAACCGTTTTCTTTAACTAGCCCCGCACATAACGCGAGGCAGTTTTTTGACACGTCTTGTCAAAGCAGAGATCGTGTCCCCTTATTACGGGATTCTCGTCAATACGGGGGTGGGTAACCCAACCGTGTCTAGGACTCCTAGATTATAGGCAAGTCCCAGACGGCTACGGAGAGGACGCTTGATATTCACCCTCTTTATAAAGGGACAAGGCTTTTACTTTTTTCCCTCCCGAGCTCAATCGAATCCTTCCCCCGCCTCGAGTTCTAACACCCAAAGCCCAGGTCAGGTGCTCCGAACCTTCAATCATGTCCGGATCTAGCCTTCAAGGCCGATGGATGCCCTCCTCCGTTATGGAAGAAGACATCAAGAAGTTGAGGGAGGCCAGATACCTGACCGCCGAGGTTTCGCATCGGCTGCCTGCCCGAGGGCAGGTCGTCCCTACTCCTGAACCCAACGAAGACGTCGTGTTCATCTCCCACTTCCTTCAAGGTTTAGGCCTCACTCTGGATCCCTTCGTAAGGGGTTCGATGTTTTACTATGGGCTAGACTTCCACGATCTAGCCCCAGACTCCTTTCTTCACATCTCGGCATTTATTGTCGTGTGTGAGGCCTTCCTCCGCATTACCCCTCACTTCGGCCTGTGTCTCAAGACTTTTGATGTGAAGCCGAAGACAATCGAGGGACAGCACGCAGCGTGCGGAGGAGCATTAATAAGCAAGATTGCAGGAGCTCCGTGGCCCAAAGGATCCTTTCCAGAGGTGTCCGGATTATGGCAACAGGAGTGGTTTTACGTCACAGCTCCCAGAAGTGCCAAGTGGGTGGCTGCCCCTTCTTTCCGCTCGGGCCCTCCACCACAACTGATGTCATGGATTAGCAGAGGGCTGAGCTGGGGTCCCGCCAAGGACGTGCCTGTACTGCAAAGCCACATCCAAAATCTCTTCGAAGGAGATTTCAGTTTGATTATGGTAATGCAAGTCATGCTGGTTCGACGAATCCAGCCATGCAAACGCCGGCCCCTCCGTATGTGGGAGTTCAACCCAGAAGGGCCGCGGGCTATTCAGAATTTCCTCGGCCTGACGTGCGAGGAGATGTACAAATCATTATTCGGACCCCAAATAGAGTGTCCGGATACTACCGAGGACGTGGGCCTGAGCAGCAACTGAACCGCCGACCAAGTAAGTAATCCTTTAGCCGAACACACCGTCTATTATTTACCATGACGTCATTCTGAGAAGTCGCTCTTTGACCAGGACTGGCTAACAAAGGCGAAGATGATTCGGTGTTTGGCCCCCCTTCCTGAGGGTTTGGAGAATCCGGTACTGGAAAAGATGCTCGAGCTAGCACCCTGCCCGGAGCCCTCAAAGGAAGATAAAGGGGGGAATAATGAGGTCGAGAGCGGGCCCCCATCACTACCAATTCCAACCGAGGGAATGAGCACCTCCGTGAAGGAGGATAACCAAGGAGAAGAATCCGACCTTCTCTCGCTTCGGGGAAGGAAGAGGACTGCCTCTGAAGATCCGGAAACCGAGGCTTCCAAACGGGAGAAGAAATCCCCACTAGAGGGTCCTGCCTTGGAGGGTGCTTTTGCCGCACAAAGTCCGCGCGAGGATCAGCCCTCCAACGAGCTGTAAGTAATTAGAAAGTACTTCAATAGTGAAGATATATTACCTTACCTCTGAGGAAAATAACCGAAGTATTTATCTTGCAGTTCAGATCTTAGCCCTTCTCAGCAGAGCTCATCTTTGGGGGATCTTCTTTTGGAGATGATGGAGAGCGAAACGCCTCCCCCGGACTCCTCCGCTCAAGAAGCGGGCGACCTTGAAGTGTCGTCACGGAGGGCCTCTCCCGATCTGGTGAGGCCAGAAGATAATCCTATAGTCACCCGAAGTCCTCAGCGTCCGGCTCTTGAAGAGAGCAAACAAAAGAGTCCGGCACCGTCTGGTATGCGGTCGGACATACTGAGGGAGCTGTTGGAGCAAGCAGCCATCTCAGAGGAACACTGTACGTTAATGGGTACGGTGATGGAAAGAATTTCGTCCGCCGAAAGCGGATTGCATGAAGCTTTTATGAGTCTACTGACGGGCTTTGAGGTACGTGAAATGATATACTTTTTGATAGTACCGCACATGTTAGGTGTGCCCTGTGTAGATAGTAGCCCTTGAGACTCTGGTTGTCATCGAGAACGGCGGCGAACAGAGGATCGTAGTCCCAGGCAATAACCATACCACTTTAATGTGCAGGTAATGGGAGCTCCGGTGGCTAGCCGGACTCATGAGTTTGCCGAACTAAAGCGGCAACTAGATGCGGCAGACGCCGACATCGAGCTTGTTAACATGCGGCTTGACGAGTCACAGGATAAGTAATGTTTTCCTGGTGAATGTCACATAATAAGAGCAGCATGATGCCAGTATCTTTAATATGTTGTGACTGCAGACGGAGCTGCCACCATGGAGACCCTTCGGGCGGAACTTGCCCGAGCCAAGGAACAAGCAAGAGTTAGTAATGCGGCTGTGTTGAAGGCAGCCGAAGAGTTAAGAGCCGAGAAGGCCGCGCATTGCGAAAGCAAAGAGAAGATGGCCAAGATGGCCGTAGAATTAAAAGACATTGCCGACCATTGCCAGTTCCTTGAAAAAGAGAACCGAGTGAAGGCAGCGGACCTTGAAAAGGCCACGATGGTGACCAGAGACACTCGCTCTGCTATGAGGGCGAAGAAGGAGGAGCTGCACGAAGCTGGGAATATTGTGGCTAGGAAGCCCTTTCTGCTGCAGAGGAGGTTCGGGGATCCACGGTATGCCCCTCTAGATCGGTTGTGGAGTTCGGCAGACGCATATATGGACTTGGCGGCAAGCGCTGTCGATGCGGTCGAATACTTCCGAGATCAGACAGATCGTGAAGTGGACAAGTTGTTCTGGTCGCAGTTTAATGTTCCAGAGCGTCCGCTTCCCTTGACTGATCAGCTAGCCAAATGGGCCGAACTTAATAGGTTGTCCGGACTCGCCATGAGGTCTGTTGTGGATCAGATATGGCCGGAAAAGCCGAAGCCGAATAGCTATTTCAGCTTAGTGCAGCAGTTCCTTGGTGCGGTGCCGCGCATCAATGCGATGAAGAGGTCGGCGTGCATAGAAGGCTCGCGGATGGCCCTTGCCCGTGTTAAAGCATACTGGGCGGAGATGGATGCTACCACTGTTGCGGCCCCTGTTCGGCCATAGGCCAAGTGGCTGCCGAGCACTATTTCGAAGAGGTTCTCGAGGGTGCTCGTTTGATAGAGTCCCAGTGCTCGAAGAATATTATGTTTAAGTGACATGTATTCCCATTGTAAACACAATGTTTTTATGAAATTTATTAAGGCTGTGTTTATACTTTTGCCTGAAAGTAATATGGTGCCTCATGTGCGGCCGTTTATGTATACATGCGTATAACCTGAAAGAATGCGGTCGTCGGCTTCAGCCCCCACGCATATAATGCAGAGGTGTTCGCAGAAGGCGCGTGTTCACACTTAACCCAACGTCTTAGTCCTATTAAGGAGGTGATAGCGCAGCGAACGAGGCAACCGGACTATAATGCTTTAACACTTCCACTTAGCCATAGGAGTTTGACGGTGGGGCTACTATATAGCCCCTGGTGGCTCTGCACTCTCCCGGATTCGGGGTGCGTACATGCCTGGCCGGGAAACGGCCCTTCGTTAAGGCGGAGGAATTCTAACATTCCGATAGGTCATCGAGTGGTTGACCAATCTCACGCTATATCGTGACAGTCAGTTTTCGGCTTTCTCTACTAAGGTGCTCGTCTAGATGACCCGGGGCACAATCGCAGTAGTTCTCCTAGTGCTACCTTAGCCGATAGAGCGGAACGTAAGGTACCAAAACATAGGAGCCGGGAAAACCCAACATTTGACCAAAGACATGTTTCGGAGCTGATGCATATAAGGCCAAACTCGCGACGCCGAACACTCCCTAAGATATTCGGTCTTTATGGTATAAACCGGGCCTAAATAGTGCCCTTTGTAAGAATCCCCTGGTGTCCACGTACGTGCATTATCCTGACGTGGCCACATGCCAAGACACCAGCATCCTTCTCAATTGTACTGAGAATCCGAGGGATGTGTATCAACAAGAGACAGTAAAAAAGGTTGACGCAGGGTCTTAATCTAAAAAGAATCCTTGGGACGGGTCCCTGCTGCACGTCTGCGCCTGTGTCTCCGTTGTGCCGTATCCTGGACGGGTGTAGCACAGTGGTCATCTGTAAAAGAGAGGAACTTAGGTGAAAAGTTGTCGTGCAAAAAGGTAGGTTTTAAAGAAACCATGTATGATTAAAGATGAGTAAAAATTGGCACTTGTCTGCGCGCGTTGAGCCCCTTGTATTTGTAATAGGGGTGTGGCCATCATTCCGGTATGAATTACACGTAGCTGTGCCGAACTCGTCTGACCATGTCCGTGGTCTGGACGACCTATCAAATGCATTAGCTGGTGAGGCCATTTTTAGTGTGCGGCTGCCAAGGCAGTCGCCCGCACTCTCTTCGGCGCGCAGGGATCGCTTAATGTTCCCATTCACTGCAATGATGCCACGTGGACCGGGCATCTTAAGTGTAAGGGAAGCGTAGTGCGGTATTGCATTAAAGCGAGCGAAAGCTTCACGTCCAAGTAGTGCCTGATAGCCACTTTGGAATGGAGCAATGTGGAATGTTAAATTTTCGCTACGGAAGTTATCGGGGAAGCCGAATATAACCTCTAGTAGCAGGGAGCCCGTGCAATGAGCCCCTGGGCCTGGCGTTACTCCTTTAAGGGTAGTGTTGCTGTGGCAAATTTTCATTGGGTCTATCCCCATCTTGCGGATTGTGTCCTGATATATCAGGTTTAGGCTGCTGCCACCGTCCATCAGGACTCGTGGGAAGTGGTATCCGTCAATTATTGGGTCTAATACCAAGGCAGCCCATCCTGCACGCCGGATACTTGCTGAGTAATCCCGATGGTCAAAAATGATCGGTTGAGACGACCAGTGGCAGGACCCCGCAGTGATAGGCCCTTGGGCATATTTATCCAGGAGTGCCGCTTTGTTTCTCCCCTTGGTCACGTGTAACACATTTACTGTTTTGACTTCTGGTGGAAATTTCTTTTGTTCCCCAGTGTCTTGCTTGAGAGGCTCATCCTCGTCTTCGCTTGGTGTATCCTCCCCCTTGTGTATGGCGTTGAGCCTGCCGGACTGCTTGAAGACCCAACATGCTCTATGGGTATGATTAGCGGGTTTACTGGGGGTGCTATGGATCCGACATATTTGGTCCAGAATTTTGTTGAGGCTGGACAGTTCATCTCTGGCGCCTTTAGAGGGCGGCTTTTGCTGACTTGGCCGAGAGCTTTTGAATCCGGCGTTTACTGCCGTGCTCTTCGTGTTGTCTTCTTTATTCCGGCGTTTGTTATTGTTGTTGCACCATGATTTCCCGTTTCCATCTCTAACTTCAGATGTACTGGGGTCGCTGGTGCTGCATCTGGCTAGCTAGCTATCCTCACCCGTGCAAAAGCGGGTCATGAGGGTTGTTAATGCTGCCATTGTTCTCGGCTTTTCTTGGCCGAGGTGTCTGGCAAGCCATTCTTCACGGACGCTGTGCTTAAAAGCTGCCAAGGCTTCGGCGTCCGGACAGTCGACTATTTGGTTCTTTTTAGTAAGAAACATGTTCCAAAGCTTTCGGGCTGACTCTCCGGGCAGTTGAGTTATATGACTCAAATCGTCCACGTCCGGGGGTCGGACATAAGTCCCTTGAAAATTTGCCCGAAAAGCGTCTTCGAGCTCTTCCCAGCTTCCAATGGAGCTTTCGGGGAGGATTTTAAGCCAGTGCCGAGCTGGCCCTTTGAGCTTGAGGGGTAAATATTTGATGGCATGGAGATCATTTCCTCGAGCCATATGGATATGGAGGATATAGTCCTCAATCCAGACCCCAGGGTCTGTTGTTCCGTCGTATGCCTCTATGTTTATGGGTTTGAATCCTTCCGGAAATTCATGGTCCAGCACCTCATCGGTGAAACATAGGGGGTGTGCGGCACCCTTGTATCTGGGTGTACCGTGTTGTTCGGATGTTTGTTGTGTTGCATCGTATGCTGGAGAGCGCTTGTGTGGTCCATAGATGGATCTGGTTGCGCTGTCCTTGTGATGCGAGCCCTCGCGTGGATCGCGTATTGGCTTATATGTGGCATTGTTTGCCGCTCTATGTTGGCCGTGAGGTCGTCTATCCAGCCAGGTGGCCGTTTTGATTTTTGGTTGCAGGGGATCTAAGGCCTCCTCATCGAATTCGGGTAGTAACTTCCGCTTCGGGTAACTCTTGGTGGGGCGATTGCCGTCGTACTTTGCTGCTGCGTTGAGTACTTTGCTCCATCTGATTCCGAGTGTGTCTTGTGCAGCCTTGAGTCTTTGCTTCTGCTTTTTTAGACTCCTCGCGGTGGCAATAAGCCTTTGACGGGCATTCTGTTGCTCCGGGTGTCTGTCTGGTGTGAGGTCGTCCGGACTATTATCTTTGACAGAGTCAGGTTGTTCGGTTTGATTCTCCGTATTGCCGTGATCCGGCGATGGTTCGCCCTGCTCTAACGTTGGGTCTATATGATCATTGTTTCTGTCGAGGCGGGATTTGGGGCGGCGCTTACGCCGCCGCTTTGACTGCTTCTCGACGGGACAACCCTTCGCTATGTCTTTCCGTTCCTCGTCGTCGTTTTCTTTTGGTGTGTCCACCATGTATACGTCATGTGATGAAGTGGGCGTCCAGTGCCCTAGGGGCAGTGGTTCCTGTTCGTCTCCTACATCGTCGTCCATACCATCGATGTCTTCGGAGTCGGGGTCGAGCATGTCGGTTAAGTCATCGACAGTGGCTATTAAGTGGGTGGTGGGTGGGCGACGAATTTCTTCGTCATCCGCATCCCAATCCTGCCGGGCATAGTTCGGCCAGGATTCTCCTGACAAGGAGAGAGACTTTAATGAATTCAGTATATCGCCAAAGGGTGAGTGTTGAAAGATATCTGCGGAGGTAAACTCCATGATTGGCGCCCAACCAGATTCGATCAGAACGGGCACAGGCGGTTCAGAGTCCGTGCCTGGAGAAGTATCCGGCAGTTTAACAACACGGCTCTCATGTAAGGTAAAGTTGATGTTCGGCTTGATCGCCGCTGAGGGTAAGGCCTCCGTGGCGTGGTCCATCCACCCGTCCGCGGAAGGCGCAACTGGCTCTGAATTGAGGGTCGGAGCGGCTATCGGTGCGATCTCCTGAACACTGTCCGATGGTAGAGCTAAATCATACTCATCGTGACCGCGTGACGTACAAGGCAGATGCTCGAATCCGTCGAAGATCGAGTCTCCGCGGATATCGGCCGTGTAGTTTAAGCTTCCAAACCTGACCTGGTGGCC